>NC_057810.1:679869951-680077853 GCF_018294505.1 Triticum aestivum
GCTTATGTGAAAAAGCTTCAACCTGATAAGCTCGAACCCAAATCGGAGAAATGTGTCTTCATAGGATACCCAAAGGAGACTATTGGGTACACCTTCTATCACAGATCCGAAGGCAAGACATTCGTTGCTAAGAATGGATCCTTTCTAGAGAAGGAGTTTCTCTCGAAAGAAGTGAGTGGGAGGAAAGTAGAACTTGACGAGGTAACTGTACCTGCTCCCTTACTGGAGAGTAGTTCATCACAGAAAACTGTTTCAGTGACACCTACACCAGTTAGTGAAGAAGCCAATGATAATGATCATGAAACTTCAGATCAAGATACTGCTGAACCTCGTAGATCAACGAGAGTAAGATCCACACCAGAGTGGTACGGTAATCCTATTCTGGAAGTCATGATACTAGATCATGATGAACCTACGAACTATGAAGAAGCGATGGTGAGCCCAGATTCCGCAAAGTGGCTTGAAGCCATGAAATCTGAGATGGGATCCATGTATGAGAACAAAGTATGGACTTTGGTTGACTTGCCCGATGATCGGCAAGCAATTGAGAATAAATGGATCTTTAAGAAGAAGACTGACGCTGATGGTAATGTTACTGTCTACAAAGCTCGACTTGTCGCAAAAGGTTTTCGGCAAGTTCAAGGGATTGACTACGATGAGACCTTCTCACCTGTAGCGATGCTTAAGTCCGTCCGAATCATGTTAGCAATTGCCGCATTTTATGATTATGAAATTTGGCAGATGGATGTCAAAACTGCATTCCTGAATGGATTTCTGGAAGAAGAGTTGTATATGATGCAACCGGAAGGTTTTGTCGATCCAAAGGGAGCTAACAAAGTGTGCAAGCTCCAGCGATCCATTTATGGACTGGTGCAAGCCTCTCGGAGTTGGAATAAACGTTTTGATAGTGTGATCAAAGCATTTGGTTTTATACAGACTTTCGGAGAAGCCTGTATTTACAAGAAAGTGAGTGGGAGCTCTGTAGCATTTCTGATATTATATGTGGATGACATATTGCTGATTGGAAATGATATAGAATTTCTGGATAGCATAAAGGGATACTTGAATAAAAGTTTTTCAATGAAAGACCTCGGTGAAGCTGCTTACATATTAGGCATTAAGATCTATAGAGATAGATCAAGACGCTTAATTGGACTTTCACAAAGCACATACCTTGACAAGATTTTGAAGAAATTCAAAATGGATCAAGCAAAGAAAGGATTCTTGCCTGTATTACAAGGTGTGAAGTTGAGTAAGACTCAATGCCCGACCACTGCAGAAGATAGAGAGAATATGAAAGATGTTCCCTATGCATCAGCCATAGGCTCTATCATGTATGCAATGCTGTGTACCAGACCTGATGTGTGCCTTGCTATAAGTTTAGCAGGGAGGTACCAAAGTAATCCAGGAGTGGATCACTGGACAGCGGTCAAGAACATCCTGAAATACCTGAAAAGGACTAAGGATATGTTTCTCGTATATGGAGGTGACAAAGAGCTCACCGTAAAAGGTTACGTTGATGCAAGCTTTGACACTGATCCGGACGATTCTAAATCGCAAACCGGATACGTGTTTACTTTAAATGGTGGAGCTGTCAGTTGGTGCAGTTCTAAACAAAGCGTCGTAGCGGGATCTACATGTGAAGCGGAGTACATAGCTGCTTCGGAAGCAGCATACGAAGGAGTCTGGATGAAGGAGTTCATATCCGATCTAGGTGTCATACCTAATGCATCGGGTCCAATGAAAATCTTTTGTGACAATACTGGTGCAATTGCCTTGGCAAAGGAATCCAGATTTCACAAAAGGACCAAACACATCAAGAGACGCTTCAACTCCATCCGGGATCTGGTCCAGGTGGGAGACATAGAGATTTGCAAGATACATACGGATCTGAATGTTGCAGACCCGTTGACTAAGCCTCTTCCACGAGCAAACAATGATCAGCACCAAAGCTCCATGGGTGTTAGAATCATTACAGTGTAATCTAGATTATTGACTCTAGTGCAAGTGGGAGACTGAAGGAAATATGCCCTAGAGGCAATAATAAAGTTATTATTTATTTCCTTATAATCATGATAAATGTTTATTATTCATGCTAGAATTGTATTAACCGGAAACATAATACATGTGTGAATACATAGACAAACAAAGTGTCACTAGTATGGCCTCTACTTGACTAGCTCGTTAATCAAAGATGGTTATGTTTCCTGACCATGAACAATGAGTTGTTATTTGAGTAACGAGATCACATCATTAGTTGAATGATCTGATTGACATGACCCATTCCATTAGCTTAGCACCTGATCGTTTAGTATGTTGCTATTGCTTTCTTCATGACTTATACATGTTCCTATGACTATGAGATTATGCAACTCCCGTTTGCCGGAGGAACACTTTGGGTGCTACCAAACGTCACAACGTAACTGGGTGATTATAAAGGAGCATTACAGGTGTCTCCAAAAGTAGATGTTGGGTTGGCGTATTTCGAGATTAGGATTTGTCACTCCAATTGTCGGAGAGGTATCTCTGGGCCCTCTCGGTAATGCACATCACATAAGCCTTGCAAGCACTGCAACTAATATGTTAGTTGTGAGATGATGTATTACGGAACGAGTAAAGAGACTTGCCAGTAACGAGATTGAACTAGGTATTGGATACCGACGATCGAATCTCGGGCAAGTAACATACCGATGACAAAGGGAACGGCGTATGTTGTTATGTGGTCTGACCGATAAAGATCTTCGTAGAATATGTAGGAGCCAATATGGGCATCCAGGTCCCGCTATTGGTTATTGACCGGAGACGTGTCTCGGTCATGTCTACATTGTTCTCGAACCCGTAGGGTCCGCACGCTTAAGGTTACGATGACAGTTATATTATGAGTTTACATGTTTTGATGAACCGAAGGAGTTCGGAGTCCCGGATGAGATCGGGGACATGACGAGGAGTCTCGAAATGGTCGAGACGTAAAGATTCATATATTGGATGATATGGTTAGGCCAAGGGGTCAAGCCCATGAGGCTTTAGATCGGTGCAAAAAGGAGTTTTGCGGAGGCCAGGGGGCCAAACGCCGGAGACCCTGGCGTCTGGCCCTGGGCCAGACGCCGAGGCCCATGGCGTCTGGGCCAGACGCCAAGGATTGTGGCGTTTGGTCCTAGAGTCCGAGTGGGACTCTTGCCTTTCGGGCAAAACCGACTTTGAGGAGGCTTTTGCTCCAAGTTTCGACCCCGGGGCTCAACATATAAATAGAGGGTCAGGGCTAGCACCAAAGACACAACAAGTTGATCCACGTGATCTATTCCTTAGCCGTGTGCGGTGCCCCCTGCCACCATATACCTCGATAATACTGTAGCGGAGTTTAGGCAAAGCCCTGCTGCTGTAGTTCATCAAGATCGTCACCACGCCGTCGTGCTGACGGAACTCTTCCCCGACACTTTGCTGGATCGGAGTCCGGGGATCGTCATCGAGCTGAACGTGTGCTCGAACTCGGAGGTGCCGTAGTTTCGGTGCTTGATCGGTTGGATCGTGAAGACGTACGACTACTTCCTCTACGTCGTGTCATCGCTTCCGCAGTCGGTCTGCGTTGGGTACGTAGACAACACTCTCCCCTCGTTGCTATGCATCACATGATCTTGCGTGTGCGTAGGAATTTTTTTTGAAATTACTGCGAAACCCTACACCTAGTACTAGCATTATAGCTTGTCAAACTGATGTCATCAAATACATGTTGCATAGGCCAATTCTTAGTGGTAGAATTGGCAAGTGGGCTTATGCTTTAATTGAATATGATTTGGCTTATGAATCTCTGAAATCCATGAAAGGCCAAATTGTTGCTAATTTTATTGTTGAGCATCGGATAGATGACAAGCATGATATTGATATAAACCTTGTCTCATTAGTACCATGGAGATTATATTTTGATGGTTCAGTGTGTAGCAATGGCCAAGGTGTTGGTATTGTTTATATATCTCCTCATGGTGCTGTTTTTGAAGCCTCATGCCGCTTAGAATACTTTTGCACAAATAATCAAGCCGAATATGAAGCATTGTTATTCGGCTTAGAGATGTTGCTTGCCATAGGTGCTACACATATTGAGGCTTTTGGTGATTCGTTATTAGTAGTGCAACAAATATCCGAAGTCTTTCAATGTTTTGACGAATCACTTAATGTTTATCTTGATAAATGTCTAGATATAATTTCAGATTTGGATTATTTTAGCATTGCTCATATATATAGACATGACAATTGGAGAGCAAATGAGTTGGCACAACAAGCATCCGGCTATCATGTTGATTGTGGCATGTTTCATATTTCTCAAAGGCCGATGTCTAGTCTTGCCAACGTAGGGGAGGCCGAACCGGAGCCCACCGTTTCGGCCACTAATGAAAAATTTAATGCAGGAGAAAGTCAAGACTGGAGGAAACCCATTATTGATTATTTGTGTGATCCTAGTAAAAGGGTGGACAGGACTGTTCGGCGTATGGCTTTCAAATACACAATGAGAGATGATGGTCTCTATCACCGAACGGTTGATGATGTTCTTTTAAAGTGCTTGGACGAGGACCAAGCGAGAGTTGCTATGAGAGAGGTCCATGAAGGTATTTGTGGCACTCATCAGTCGCCTCCCAAGATAAAATGGCTATTACGACGTGCTGGGTTTTATTGGCCGATGATGGTTAATGATTGCTTCCGGTATTATAAAGGGTGTGAAGCTTGTCAAAAGTTTGGTGATATTCAGTTGGCTCCCGCTGCTATGTTACATCCTATTATCAAGTCGTAGCCTTTTAGAGGTTGGGGATTAGACTTTATTGGAGAGATTCATCCTTCTTCTTCAAAGGGGCATCGGTTCGTGTTGGTGGCGACTGATTATTTCACTAAATGGTCTGAAGCAATACCACTCAAAAATATGACGCATACAGAGGTAATTCAATTCATAACTGAGCATATTATTCATAGATTTGGCATTCCTCAAACATTAACTACGGACCAAGGTTCATCCTTTATGTCACATTAAGTCAGAGAATTTGCCGAATCATATAAGATAAAGTTGCTCAATTCCTCTCCATATTATGCCCAAGCCAATGGACAAGCTGAGTCTAGTAATAAAATATTAATCAAGCTCATCAAGAAGAAGATTGAGGATAATCCAATGAGATGGCATGAGCTATTGTCCGAAGCTTTGTGGGCACATAGGATCTCAAGGCATGGTGCTACAAAGGTGACTCCATATGAGCTCGTATATGGTCAGGAGGCCGTTTTACCAGTGGAAGTGAATTTGAATGCTTTGAGAATAGCCAAACAAAATGATTTATCGGCGGTGGACTTCTATAACTTGATGATGGACAATATTGATGAAGTCGCCGATAAACGTTTGTCTGCTTTGAATGCCATAGAGAGTGATAAGTTGAGGGTGGCAAGAGCTTACAATAAGAAGGTCAAGTTGAAGAATTTTCAAGTTGGCGATCTTGTGTGGAAGGTGATTCTACCAATTGGTTCAAAAGATAGAAAATTCGGGAAGTGGTCTCCAAGTTGGGAAGGTCCTTTTAAGATTACAAGAGTGGTTCCCGGAAACTCATATTTGGTGGAATCCTTACAAGGCATATTATTACCTTGAGCTCTCAATGGCAAATATTTAAAGAAATATCACCCAAGTGTGTGGCAAGAAGCCTAGATAGGCAATGGCCGATATATTCACTATCGTCCTAAGAAAGACATGGCCGATAAATAACCACCGCCCTTAGCATAAACATGGCCGATATATAATTATCGCCCTAAGAAACTGTAAATGGCCGATGGAGTGTTGACATCGTCCTGACAAACATGGTACAAGTTATTTTTCGGCACGCTAGCTTTGCCGAAAAACAGGGGGGCATGTGTTGACACTAGATTTTGGCACGGTCAAGAACTTAATTAATATGTCCTCAAATGAAGAAGTGATCTACATAAAAAAGTTCCGTGTTGTCGATATAAACATCTTTGAAGTTTGGGTCATCGCCATCCGATCTCATCTCGAAGGCCGAAGTTGTGTTTGAAATACTGAGATTTTGTATTCAAAACACTATTCGGCTCATTACGCTCTCAAGACAGCCTCGTATGGAAAAATGATCTACACGGATTGTCTTCGTCGCGTCGAAACGATCGACTTTGATATAAAAATCGTTCAAATCTAAGTTCGTATGCAAAAGTTAGAGCCATCGGAATGTAGCCCTGCCAGGAGGCAAAGTGTGGCGCGCCCCACCACACGCCATGTCTGATGGGTAGCGCGATTGACGGACGTTTTGCGTCACAGTCCGTTTTGCGCGAGCTATTTGACCCTCAAGATGACCTCTGATAAAAAATCGTTCAACATGAAAGTTTTTTGTCTCGTCGAAACGGTCAAGATTGCTTTCGGACTCGTTTCCATCCGAGGTCGTTTACTGCCTCAAACATGACCCGCAAGGTGCAGCCAGGTTGTAAACCGAACCGTTTTGGAAAGTTCGGATAAAACCAGTCCGAATTTGACTAGGGTTTTGGACGTGAATTGATGCAATTTTATTGTAAGGAAAGCCTAAATGAATCCTTTTTTTGTACGGGAAGTCCAGCCGCCTCTTATATATGTTGGGGGTGACGGCCGATTGAACAACACACAATCGCAAACACATCTACAGCTTTTTCATCTACGTCTTGTCCCTCGCTCGTTCTTGCTCCCTTGTCCTTCGTTGTTCTTCATGTTGGAGAGCTGCGGACCGCGAGGCTCTAGGGGCGGCTTGACCGACCTAGGGCAGCCCATCGCCGCTGCACTCCCCGACGGGGTCCCTCCCGGGAGTGTAGGGTTTCGGGTCCTCAAAAGCTCTCACCGGTCGACTTGCGAATCACGCTTCCGGTGAGACTCCTTCGACGTGAGCTGCGGTGCATCATCCCTGGCGTCGAGGGTACACGTGACGTGTTCGTGTGCGAACAGCGTGCAAGAGGAAAAACCATTGTGTTGGGGTGTTCAGATGTCCAAGTGACCGTAGTGAAAAACCAATCTATCTGTTCTAGGAGCGGTGAGGTTTGCATATTCGACCAAGTATATTGACGCCCCTTAATCGGCAACTCAACAAGACCTAAATGACCAATTATCTCATTAAACAAGAAGATATCATTAACATCACCTCCCGGAAGGTTGCGGTTCTCCAATGATCTCATGAAGTTGAAGTCACCCAAAAGCAGCCAGTTCTGAACAAACTGAATATCAAGATTATAAAGCCACTGAACAAATTCATCACGAGCAGGTCCTTGACACGGCCCATAAACAGAGACTAGAGTCCAAGTTTCTGAGGTGTATTTGGATTTAAACTCCACAATTATCCCATAGGGTTTGGACTCGATTAAAGAACCTATGAAAAAGGATGAATTCCAAACAACCACCAACCCAGCAGACGCACCATCAGAAGGTACGAAAACAAAATTATCAAAACATCTCGGGCAAAACTTCCTAATGAATCGCTGATCCATTTGCATGCATTTAGTTTCCTGGAGACAGACAACAGAACAACCACTTTCATTGATCTTCTGCCTAACTTCAAGCTGACGCGCTTCAGAATTGAGACCACGAACATTCCAACATAACACCTTCCACTCCTTAAATCTTGTCTGATTCATTACAAACCAAAATTAAAAGCATATTAAATAGGCCACGCAATGACCCATATTGACCCACACAGCAGACACGCATCACATAGTTCTGAACAAGAAAATAAAGATAAATGGCGATTACGGTACGCCATCGACCAGATCCCTGCAGGTTGTAGCTAATCATCAGAATCCCGGCTGCTGCAAGACTTGGCCGGATCAGCAACAAGCTTATCCGTGGAGATCTTCTCAGGTGCAATGCGAAGACGGGCGCCAATGCGTTGAAGATCTACAATAGCAGTTGGTGGTGGCACAGAAGTAGTGTTCTCAGACTGGGAGCTACTGGTCTTGCGCTTCTTCAAAGTATGAGACTTCTTGGGAGAAATACCATTAGTTACTTTGCGGTAGCCATCACGGAGAGCGCTCAGCCGCGCACTGCGCCGAACCTCAGTATCAACAATAATTCTTGAGGCATGAGACTTCCTTGCCCTCTTCAGAGATACCTCGGGCACAGCAGAGAATTCAAATGTTTCAGAAACTGGGGCATCCAGATCATCAAAGCAGAGAGCTCTAGCAACTGGCCTTTTAACAGGAGCAATTGGCACATCCGAAGCAATGCTGATCGAGGACTCAGGTGCAGGCAGGAGTTTAAGAGTAGAAACTGGGCCACTGCAGAGAGCTTCAGAGGAATGCTTGTTGAGCAAAGCACCTATGTCAGACTTGAAAACAAATTGAGGGATGCTTGAAGACCATATAAAAGGCAACATCTTCTTGAAGGAACGCTGCCACTGCATCACAGGCGGCAAAACTGGTCCATATATGGTGAGAACTTGCCCAATCATAAGAGGAGGTTGCTGTGGACCCATTGGAGGCTGGAAGAGAGCAACTTCACCATCATTGTCAACATTGTTAACTGAAACATCTGAATGTTGCAGCACAATGGACTCCTGGGACTGTATTTCCTGAACATCCTCATGCTGCACATCTTCCTGAACCTGATGCACTTCATTGTTTTGCTGTTCATTGACTGGCTGTGGCACATCATTCCATCCCAATTCAGGAAATTCTGGCAGAACCCAATTGTGGTTCTCAAAATGCAGATTGCCAGGGAGGGGGTGTGGATTGCCATTGAAGGGCATGGGGTCCTCATCTACTGGAAGAATATCTGCAAAATCCACTGACAGGATGTGCACCGGTGCAGACCAAGAGATCCTAGCACCACCAAAGTCTGCATATTCTCTGTAAGTGACAGAGCGAGGGACCAAAGTCGGCGCTGGAAAAGAAACATAAGCCAGCGAGCGGACAAGCATGGGGTCATGTTGATGCCAATGATGAAATCTACTGAAGGTGCTAATCACGTCCGCAAGGTACTGTGTGCGCCTATAATCCAATGGAACATCGAGCAACATAACCCATCCACGGCGAAAACCCTGAGTAGCTCTGTAGTTTACGCCCTCATCATGCGGGATGAACCTAACAAATCTATCATTGCCCAGATTGAAAGGCGGATGATCCACAAGATCTTGACGAGCCAAAGCACTACGGAAACAAAAAAGCCCAACTCCTTGTATCCAAGGTTGGGCATCCAGAACTGCTCTTCCCAGATCATTGACAACAAAGTTACTGACCATGTTCTGAAAGATGGCGACTTCTTCAGGCAGAGGAGCTGGCTCGACGATGGCGATGGCATAGTCTTCATGCTGCCGATCTGGAGCCACGGCAGGCGCGAAGAAGGTACGGGGCAGACGCAGCTCACCACCATCGATGATGTCGAAGCCTTGCGGAACAAACTCCATGGGGTCCAGTTCAAAGGTCGCCATTGCCGACGCCGAAGGAGATAAGCGCCGAGCAGAGGTGGCGCAGTTGGGCGGCGATGCAGCGGGCGATAGGCGAGGCGGAGGCAGCAATGCAGATGGCGAGGAGGGAGGTTGAGGCGTTCTAGGCGGTGACTCTGCAGGCAGGGGTGGAATAGATGGGGTGGCAGGCTCGACGGGACTGGGCAGAGACCCAGCGGGACTAGCTATGGAGGGAATCGAGGCGTCCAGCGTAGAAAAACCTGCTGACCGGCTGGAATCGCCAGATTTGATCCGTGGGACCCACTTGTAAGCTGGTGAAGGAGTAGAATCCGAACAACCCTTTGCCTTGTGTTCCAACCAAAAGCATCTACGGCAACGTACCCTGCTGGTACATGCTTTGGTTAAATGAACCATGGATAAGCAATTCTGACATTTCCACACATTAAAAACCATGTCATCAATAAATTCATTTAAATCAGAAGAAATTCCAGATAAGGCAGTTGGTTGCAAATCAATATTCGCCTCGTTGCCAAAACCAGATGGAGATATACCAGAGAAATCCCGGTTTGATAAGGCTGGGGAAACAACCTGGGCCATGGGAAGCACCGGATTTGTTGACTGGGCCGGGGAAACATCATGGGCTGGAATCGAATCTGATCCAACCAGCTCATCCCCATGCACATGCAGATCGATGTCGAGGGTGGTTTGCGCAGCCTCAGAAGACTTCGCCGAAGAAATCTCATGAAAGTTAACTATTCCGAAAGTGATGGGTGGCTCAGCCACCGTCCATCGGAGATCAGTCGCCGGCGGCGGAGGCAAAAATAGTCGTTCACGAGGAAGAACAGAATACCCAGCATGAGCAATAGCATCAACCAGACCAGGCGAAGCAGGATAATTATACCCCTTGCAAACATTGTATTGCTGAAAAGTTGCAAACGAAATTTTCTTCAAACATCCAGTACCTGAACGCAGAGCGGACTTGGATGGTGGTTTGTGCATTGCGATCAAACCAAGAGAAGCACGCCTCTTAGAGGGACTGACTAAGATCCACTCAGCATCACATTCCTTCTTCCAAATTAGAAACTCACGTTTCCAATTAGGGCCACCATTCCCCCAAAGATGGAAGAAACATTTGAATTGGGGGCACGCAAAAGATCTCAATTGAAGAACAAGAAGGCCAACATGTTTGCATGAGACAATAAATGAGAATACCTTGCCTTTAATGAGTTGAACAGACAGATCAATTGCAGATCCACCAATTGCAGATTCCAAAGCCGCCGCCACTGAATCATCATTCAGACGAAAATTGTGCCTGCTAAAAGACACGACCATAATAAAATGGCTCGTGTCATCCACTGGATGGATGCATTTTCCACACGATCTGAAAACGTCCTCCGCAAAAGCCAAACCTTTAGAAAAATCTAGATCCAAAGTTGATCCCCCATGATCACCCATGGGAGATGGGTATAGGGAGAAAGATCAGAGGACGCCGGAGATGATGCATGGAGAAGGATCAAGATTTAGTGGTTGGAGAGGGAGATCGCCGGAGAACCTAGGACACCGGGGGGGGGGAGAGGTGGGGTGCGGCCATTTGTTCCTTCCTGCTGAGTTACACATCAATGTCATTGCCGGGTTGCTTAGGGCCTTGGATGAGAACTGGCATCATAATGAACTTCCGCTTCATGCACATCCAAGGAGGAAGGTTATACATACATAGAGTCACGGGCCAGGTGCTGTGATTGCTGCTCTGCTCCCCGAAAGGATTAATGCCATCCGCGCTTAAAGCAAACCATACGTTCCTTTGGTCACTTCCAAACTCATCCCAGTACTTTCTCTCCATTTTTCTCCACTACGACCCGTCAGCGGGTGCTCTCAACTTCCCGTCTTTCTTACGGTCCTCATTGTGCCATCGCATCAACTTGGCATGCTCTCCGTTTCTGAACAGACGTTTCAATCGTGGTATTATAGGAGCATACCACATCACCTTCGCAGGAACCCTCTTCTTGGGGGGCTCGCCGTCAACATCACCAGGGTCATCTTGTCTGATCTTATACCGTAATGCACTGCATACCGGGCATGCGTTCAGATCCTTGTACGCACCGCGGTAGAGGATGCAGTCATTAGGGCATGCATGTATCTTCTGCACCTCCAATCCTAGAGGGCATACAACCTTCTTTGCTGCGTATGTACTGTCGGGTAATTCGTTATCCTTTGGAAGCTTCTTCTTCAATATTTTCAGTAGCTTCTCAAATCCTTTGTCAGGCACAGCATTCTCTGCCTTCCACTGTAGCAATTCCAATACGGTACCGAGCTTTGTGTTGCCATCTTCGCAATTGGGGTACAACCCTTTTTTGTGATCCTCTAACATGCGATCGAACTTCAGCTTCTCCTTTTGACTTTCGCATTGCGTCCTTGCATCGATAATGACCCGGCAGAAATCATCATCATCGGGCACATCGTCTGGTTCCTCTTGATCTTCAGCAGCTTCGCCCGTTGCAGCATCATCGTGCACATCATCTGGTTCCTTTTGATGTTCAGTAGCATCACCGTATTCAGGGGGCACATAGTTGTCATCGTACTCTTCTTCTTCGCCGTCTTCCATCATAACTCCTATTTCTCCGTGCCTCGTCCAAACATTATAGTGTGGCATGAAACCCTTGTAAAGCAGGTGGGTGTGAAGGATTTTCCGGTCAGAGTAAGACTTCATATTCCTACATATAGGGCATGGACAACACATAAAACCATTCTGCTTGTTTGCCTCAGCCACTTCGAGAAAATCATGCACGCCCTTAATGTACTCGGAGGTGCGTTTGTCACTGTACATCCATTGTCGGTTCATCTGCGTCCATTACATATCATTAAGTGTGTCAAAAATCATTACAGAACATCATGAATAGATAATTAAGTGACCAAATTAATAGAAGTTCATCATCACATTAAAACCAAAGTACATGCATAGTTCTTATCTAACAACATAAAGCTCTGCAGAGCATCTAAATTAATTAAACCACACATTGAAACTATGTAAAACATTTCAATGCGAAAACAAATGCGATCATAATTGCAACCAAGGTAACAACTGATCCAACGGGATAATGATACCAAGCCTCGGTATGAATGATATATTTTCTAATCTTTCTAATCTTCAAGCGCATTGCATTCATCTTGATCTTGTGATCATCGACGACATCCGCAACATGCAACTCCAATATCATCTTCTCCTCCTCAATTTTTCTTATTTTTTCCTTCAAGAAATTGTTTTCTTCTTCAACTAAATTTAACCTCTCGACAATAGGATCGATTGGAATTTCCGGTTCAACAACCTCCTAGATAAATAAAATCTATGTCACGTTGGTCGGCATAATTGTCATAAACAATAAATGAACCAATAGTTATGAAAAGAGAATATATACCACATCTGAATCATAGACAGGACAAGGGCCGACGCGGACGGATACCAAAACCATCGCAATTTATAAGATGCAATAATAAAAGTAAGAAAATAATACAAGTATCTATCTAAACATACAAGTAAGAATATTTTTCCTTTCAGAAAGAAGATAAGAACAAGAGGCTCACCACGGTGGTGTCGGTGATGAGATCGGCGCGAGTGATCGACGGCGGTGAAGACCGGAACAGGGCGTGATGGACCGCTATACCTAGACAAATATTAAGAAAAATGGAGCTTGGAGGTCGAGCTTGGAGAGGAGAAAGCTTAAGTAGTGTGGCTCGGGCATTCCATCGAACACCTTGTGTGCATAGGAGGTGAGCTAGAGCACCACCAAGCCCTCTCCCCCTCGGCAGCCAGAAAAAACAGAGCAGTGTGCTCTGCTCTTACGCGAGGGGGTATATATAGGCACCTCATTGGTCCCGGTTGGTGGCATGAACCGGGACTAAAGGGCAGCCTTTGGTCCTGGCTCAAGCCACCAACCAGGAACAATGGTGGTGAGCCAGGAGCGAGGCCCATTGGTCCCGGTTCGTCCCACCAACCGGGACCAAAAGGTCCAGACGAACCGGGACCATTGGCCCATGTGACCCGGCCGGCCCCCGGGACTCACGAACCGGGTCCAATGCCTCCATGGGTCCCGGTTCTGAACTGAACCGAGACTAATGGGCTGACCCGGCTGGACCTTTACCCCCTTTTCTACTAGTGCGTGTGCACCAACGGCACGTCGGCGCACGGGACTGCTCTCCATCGACTCCTCTTTGCCGCATGAGGCGTCGGCGCCAGCGCTCGACGAGCATCCGGTCCTCTTCTTCCAGGTATAGGGAAGGCCAGCCCGTCACCGCCTGCACGCGAGGTCTCTAGCTCCCGCGTCCGCTCTCATGGGGCCAGCCCGCTACGATAGCTATGGTGGCGACGTAATAGCGATGCATGCGCCATCGGTTGGACCAGTTGCGGCAATATGGCGGTCTGGCGACGTAATCGGCGGAAACTCAAGACTTGCGGCCGATGCCACAGGATGGACACGCTGAAGCGGCGGGCCACGCACGCTGTGCAACGCATGCGGCATCCGCTATAGGATGGGCACCGAGAGATTGGTCGGGAGCGACGAGCAACCCGGGGTGGCAAAACCTAGGGAGAATGATTCAGTGAAGTTGGCGCCCAACACGGACAAACTCCTGGACCGTTATACCTGCAGCTAGCTGTTCATGCCATGCGTTACATGAGTTTGGTAAATTAGCTAGCAAATCATTCGGTAGTAGGACCAAGTAGCAACCAGCAAGTAGATCAGTTCTTCAATCTGATTCTGATCTGTACAGGGATATGTTATGTGCAATGTTAGCGCCCTCGCTGTCCTCGGGGAGGAACACAAGGGACGACGCGTCCCTGTGCGCTGCGAGCTATTTAGCACGATTTTCCCAGACACTTTGTTTCTAAACTATTTAGCACGATTTGCTAGCTACTCCCTCCGTTTGGAATTACTTGTCGCGAAAATACATGTATCTAGACATATTTTAGTTCTATATACATTCATTTCTGAGACAAATAATTTCGAACGGAGGGAGTAGATCAGAACGGGTTTTTGTTTTATCAAGGTAAGTACATAGATGATATGCAAATGCAATGTGCTCTTAACTGGGGCCTTTCTCTTGCCCTCTCTTCCGGGGATTTTTTTTTCCTTGCATGCAAGATTTTACCATCAATGGTGACTGTATGTAGATTACAAGCAGTATGATTTTTTTTGTTTGACAAGATGAGTAGATGATACTCATAAGCAGTTCGTCCTTAATTGTAGCCTTTCATTCCCAGGCTTACATAGATTTTCACTTCTAGCCGTTCAATGCCTATTTGTACTTTTTTTTGTGGGTGCCTATTTGTCCTTCATTGATCATGCAATTGCTTCATTTAGTTAGTGAAATAACTTTTACAAGAATTTTTTGAAATCAGCGCCATTTTTATTTGTGCTCCATAATTTTCCTATTTATTGAAAAATTGGTATTTATCTTTCTAAATTTTATCCTACCAATATCTTTATCTTTGATTCTCTATTTAGTTGATTATCCAATTGCTTCATTTAGTTAGTGAAGGAAGTTTTACAGACCTTTTTCTTACTGAAATCATATACTCCATACAATTTATTTTGTTTTATTTGTGTTGCATGCCAATTTTGTTACTATTTTAAAAATGTTATTTGGAGTATCTGTTTGCATTTCTTTTACCATTTGATGAATCTGTAACAGCATGGGAGATGTGGTTAGCAAATTAACTCAGCATTCAAATTAAAAAAATGAAGATGTCTATCTTTGATTCTCTATGTTTCAAGCGGTTTTTTTGTGTGTGGATTTTTTTTAGTTTTGTACACTGGACTAATCTGTGGCTACCACGTGCATTATTGGCGGCTTTGGCTGGGGATGTTTTCTTGGGTAGATTTACCAATTGTCCGTTCATGGTGATCCACGTTTGGTTGCTGACCGGGTGTAGATCGGTCGGTTTGTTTCTTATAGTACGTTGCTGCCTTTAGCATAATAACTGACACAACACATGCTATGACAACGTGTTCCCATGCATGTAGTTGGGTCCCTCCGCTAAATCTTAAGGTGTGGGTGTTTCTCGGCGCCGTTTCTTCCGACTTTTTTTTTGGAGTGTTTCTTTCTCAATAAATACAGGTGCATGCGTTTTTGTTTGGATCATCGATTTATCAAACTAGATGATACCCCACATGTTGTTGCGGAAAATGTAGTAAGAAAAAATGGATATATATTAAACAAACAAAATGTAATTATTTGAATATACTTGTTAACCACGTCGTCGCTCATCTACATAAGTCCATTTCATTAGATAGAACTATGCATGTTTGTCAAGAAAAATACAAAAGATTTCCTATAATAAAATATTTACATTAGGTAGTGCTTCAGTTTCCATTGGCTAAATTCTGTTGACCCCCCCATCCATCTGTAGATCCAAAACATCTCACGCACAGACCAAATAAATATACCATAATTCAAATAGGTGTAGGAGTTTTGCTTTGGAGGTGGATTCTTCTAAGTTGCTCGCATCATAGCTAACATTTTTATCTTCATCTGGTGAGGATAACAAACAACCACCCGCATTAGTTTGGCATGTCGGGATAACCCATTCCAAAACAACATGTACTTTACCAATTAAGAGGGATTAGTAAAATAAATCTTACCAATTGAACAAAGCCATTCTGAAGGTGTATAACTGAAGCGATTTAATAGGAATCAAATAATAACAATCTATAATGATAACTATAGGAGGACATGTTCTTACTTCTATAGATGGGGAAATTGGCATTTGAGAGCACAACCACCAAAGTTTCATCGTAAATAACAAATACAAAATCATACGGAAAAAATACTCAATATATACACTAGTAGAAAAAGGGCCTATTGTCCCGGTTGGTGAGGGCCTTTAGTCCCGGTTCATGAACCGGGACTAAAGGGTCGGTACTAATGCCCTGACCCCTTTAGTCCCGGTTCAATCCAGAACCGGGACAGAAGGGCCTCCACGTGGCCTGTCCCCTGAGCCCAGGCAGGAGGGCCTTTGGTCCCGGTTGGTGGCACCAACCGGGACCAATAGGCATCCACGCGTCAGCGTTTATGTGGCTGTGGTTTTTGTTTTTTTTTGAAAGGGGGGGTGTTTGGGGGGTTTTGGGGGGTTAATTTAGGTGTTTCATATATTGTGCTATAGCTAGCTAATTAATAGAGAGAAGTGTCCTCTCTTTTGCCTGTGCTTGGTCGACGCTACGTACCATACATACATACGTATAGAGAGGACTAGCTAGACACGCTAGCTAGCTAGTAAGCAAACAGAAGATCGTCATGAACATATATGCATACAGAGAGAAGTGATATCGACCACCTCTCCTTCTCCGAGAGATTGGTCGAACAAACAAGTTCTCGTATATCTATCCGACACTACCGGCTACATATATACAATAATTATCTTTTACAAATATATAATCTCCTAAAATACGGACGCGTGGTCCACATAGTATTCTCCGTCTTCAGCGATCACGTGGTCAAGAAAGAATGCCGCCAATTCCTCTTGAATTGCTCGCATGCGATCTGGTGCTAGGAGTTCATCCCGCATCCGAAACATCTAATTTTAAGAAGGGGGTCAATATATATATATATATATATATATGAATGAATGAAACTCAACACAAATGATGGTAATAAAATAAAATTGTGAATATTGTTATTTACGTACTTCATCCGGAGGGCTAGAAAAAAGAACAAAGACGAGAAACATCGAGAGGGCATCACTTCCTTCTGCGATTATGTCCCTCAACAACGCTTCTTGTGCTTCGTCTCGGGGGGTGTCCATAGTTTCTACAAATATTTACAACATGGCAATTATTATTCAAACATGACAGATATGGATATATTAGTGGCAAACGTAGAACTAGCTAGCTAATCACAATAAGGAATCATATTAGTGGCCTCGACGCTGCTTCTCTAGGGTTTGGGGTGGCCTCGACAACGCTTCAAGGGTTAGGGGGTGGCCTCGAGAACGCTTCAAGCTAGGAGGGGGTAATATCGACCCCCCCCCACGTGTTGAAACTATCGGGAGGGGGTCGGCGTTGAACAGTACATCTATGTCCCACAAGTGACGTGGGCATCGACGTGGGCATCGACGCCCACAAGCTATTGGATTTCTTCAATACTTTGACACTATAGGAACCCTCGACCCTGAAACCTTCGACCCTTGACCCCTTAACGACCCTCGACCCTCTACCCTAGTTCCCGACCCTCGACCCCTCGGCGATCCTCGACACCCTCGTTATATCGACAACGACGCAACATACATATACATGGGAAAATAATGTTATCGGGGAGGGGGTATCGGTACCCCCCCCCCCTCGTGTCAAAGTTTCTTCTTTCTCCTCTATTCCTTTCTTTCTTCTTCTCCTCTTCTTTTCTTCTTATCCCTCGAGAAAGGAAAATAAGGAAAAGGAAGAAAAGAGGAAGAAGGAAGAAGGAAGAAGAAGAAAAAAAAAGAAGAAAAAAAAAAGAGGAGAAGAAGAAAAGAAAAAATAGAATTTTATTCTATTTTTTCTTCTTCTCCTCTATTCTTTTCTTCTTCTCCTCTTCTTTTTCTTCTTTTTTCTTCTTCTTATTTATTTCTCCTCTTCTTCCTATCCCCTCTTCTTCTCCTTTCTTCCTCTTCTTTTTTCCTTTTTCCTCTCATTCTTTTTCTTCTTCTTGTATTGCTTGTTTTTTTAAAATAATGTTCAAATAAAAATCTATGAACAGAAAACATATATATACACAGAGAACATATATACATTTTTATAAAAATGCAAAAAACAAAAAAATCTAAAAAAAGACATATAAACAGATATACACATATACATATATACTCATACATATACACACATAATCAGGAAAAAAAACTGTATTTGCAAAAAAAGGGGGAAGAGGTGGGCGGTGCCGGCCCTGACCAAAGCGGCGCGGGGCGAAGCAGAGGCGACGGCGAGGCAGAGGCGACGGCTAGGCAGAGGCGGGGCGGCGACGGCGTCGGGACGGCGCTGCCGGGGTGGCCCGCGGCGACGGCGTCGGGGCGGCGCGGGGTGGCGACGGCGTCGGGGCGGCGCGGGGTGGCGACGGCGTCTGGGCTTGAGGGCGCGGCCGGCGACGGCGTGGGCTCGGGGGCACGGGCGACGGCGACGGCGGCGGGGCAGCCTGGCGGCGTCGTCGGGGGGCAAATGCGCGATGAAACTGAAAATTTTCACAAGTGTTGTTTATATACACTGAGCATTAGTCCCGGTTGGTGGCACCAACCGGGAGTAATGCCCCCTTTAGTCCTGGTTGGTGCCACCAACCGGGACCAAAGGCCAATTTTCAGCAGCCCAAAGGGCAGGAAGCGGCGGCCTTTGGTCCCGGTTGGTGGCACCAACCGGGACTAAAGGGGGGCATTAGTCCCGGTTGGAGCCACCAACCGGGACCAAAGGCCCCCTTTAGTCCCGGTTGGTGCCACCAACCGGGACCAAAGGCCTTGTGCTGCCCCGCGCCAAATGTTTAGTCCCACCTCGCTAGTTGAGAGGGAGCCACACCAGTTTATAAGGTGCAGTGCGGCTCCCCTCTTGAGGTCCTCTCTAAAGCAGGCTTTCGGGCCTAACTCTGTCATCTGTGCCTGTGGGCCTACTGGGCCTTCCACGGGCCTGAATCCTGGCCCATAGGGTTTCTAGTCGTATTCAGGCCGTGGGGGCCCAGTAGGTGGCATTTTTTTGTTTTTTTTTGTTTTATTTGTTGCTTTATTTAGTTTATTTTGGTTTTGGTTTATTTTTCTTTTGGTCTTTTGCTTTATTTTTTAATTCTTTTTGCTTTTAGTTTTAGAAAAATTATAAACTTTCTGTTAGTGCCATTAGTTTTCAAATCTGAAAACTCTTTTTTTTTGTTTTCTTTGTTGCTTTATTTATTTTATTTTGTTTCTACTTACAACAAAATACTTATTGTTGCTATTTTTATTTTTATTTAGTTTTTTGTTCTGTTTTCTGCATTATTTAGTTTTTGTTGTTTTTTGCTTTATTTTTTAATTCTTTTTGCTTTTAGTTTTAGAAAAATTATAAACTTTCTGTTAGTGCCATTAGTTTTCAAATCTGAAAACTCTTTTTTTGTTTCCTTTGTTGCTTTATTTATTTTATTTTGTTTCTACTTACAACAAAATACTTATTGTTGCTATTTTTATTTATTTTTTCAGTTTTTTGTTCTGTTTCTGCATTATTCATTTTTTGTTGGTTTTTGCTTTATTTTTTAATTCTTTTTGCTTTTAGTTTTAGAAAAATTATAAACTTTTTGTTAGTGCCATTAGTTTTCAAATTTGGAAACTCTTTTTTTGTTTTCTTTGTTGCTTTATTTATAAACCGGTGTGAGCGCCCTTCGGTTGGCGAGGTTTTAAAATTCATAGTTTTCAAATGAACTCTGAAAAAGTTGGCATAGCATGTGCATGTACAAAACGGACAATGGTATCATACTCGTCTGTTACAAAGTTGGCATGTTATCATCATAATAGTTGCGGGAGAAAGTCTTCACTTTTTCTTCGCTTGTGTCGTTTGCTTATTGCGCCGTAACCATGGATAATCTTCATCGTTTATCAGGATGCTTGGGTCAGCCTTGACTTTGAAGGAGGGAATTTCATGAAACTTTTCATACTCTTCAGACATGTCTGTCTTGCCCTTCACTCCCAGGATGTCCCTTTTTCCTGAAAGAACTATGTGGCGCTTTGGCTCATTGTATGATGTATTCGCTTCCTTATCTTTTGTTTTCCTCGGTCTGGTAGACATGTCCTTCACATAGATAACCTGTGCCACATCATTGGCTAGGACGAACGGTTCGTCAGTGTACCCAAGATTTTTCAGATCCACTGTGGTCATTCCGTACTGTGGGTCTACCTGTACCACGCCTCCTGATAGATTGACCCACTTGCACTTAAACAAAGGGACCTTAAAATCATACGTTCGTAATCAAGTTCCGGTAGAAGCCCCCTCAATGCAACCGGAAGCAGTTGCGTCATAATCACGTGGCAGTCATGAGACTTTAGGTTCTGGAACTTTTTCTCTGGCATATTTATTATTCCCTTTATATTCGACGAGAAGCCAGTCGGGACCTTCATACTGAGCAGGCATTGAAAGAATATTTCTTTCTCTTCTTTCGTAAGAGCGTAGCTGGCAGGACCTTCATACTGCTTCGGAGGCATGCCCTCTTTTTCGTGCAAGCGTTGCAGGTCCTCTCGTGCCTCAGGTGTATCTTTTGTCTTCCCATACACGCCTAAGAAGCCTAGCAGGTTCACGCAAAGGTTCTTCGTCACGTGCATCACGTCGATCGAAGAGCGGACCTCTAGGTATTTCCAGTAGGGTAGGTCCTAAAATATAGATTTCTTCTTCCACATGGGTGCGTGATTCTCAGCGTCATTCGGAACAGCTAGTCCGCCGGGACCCTTTCCAAAGATTACGTGTAAATCATTGACCATAGCAAGTACGTGATCACCGGTACGCATGGCGGGCTTCTTCCGGTGATCTGCCTCGCCTTTGAAATGCTTGCCTTTCTTTCGACATTGATGGTTGGTCGGAAGAAATCGACGATGGCCCAGGTACACATTCTTCCTGCAGCTTGCCAGGTATATACTATCGGTGTCAAGTAAACAGTGCGTGCATGCGTGGTATCCCTTATTTGTCTGTCCTGAAAGGTTACTGAGAGCGGGCCAATCGTTGATGGTCACGAACAGCAACGCCTTTAGGTTAAATTCCTCCTGTTTGTGCTCATCCCACGTACGTACACCGTTTCCATTCCACAGCTGTAAAAGTTCTTCAACTAATGGCCTTAGGTACACATCAATGTCGTTGCCGGGTTGCTTAGGGCCTTGAATGAGAACTGGCATCATAATGAACTTCCGCTTCATGCACATCCAAGGAGGAAGGTTATACATACATAGAGTCACGGGCCAGGTGCTGTGATTGCTGCTCTGCTCCCCGAAAGGATTAATGCCATCCGCGCTTAAAGCAAACCATACGTTCCTTGGGTCCTTTGCAAACTCATCCCAGTACTTTCTCTCAATTTTTCTCCACTGCGACCCGTCAGCGGGTGCTCTCAACTTCCCGTCTTTCTTACGGTCCTCACTGTATCATCGCATCAACTTGGCATGCTCTCCGTTTCTGAACAGACGTTTCAACCATGGTATTATAGGAGCATACCACATCACCTTCGCAGGAACCCTCTTCCTAGGAGGCTCGCCGTCAACATCACCAGGGTCATCTCGTCTGATCTTATACTGCAATGCACCGCATACCGGGCATGCGTTCAGATCTTTGTAGGCACCGCGGTAGAGGATGCAGTCATTAGGGCATGCATGTATCTTCTCAACCTCCAATCCTAGAGGGCATACGACCTTCTTTGCTGCATATGTACTGTTGGGCAATTCGTTATCCTTTGGAAGCTTCTTCTTCATTATTTTTAGTAGCTTCTCAAATCCTTTATCAGGTACAGCATTCTCTGCCTTCCACTGCAGCAATTCGAGTACGGTACCGAGCTTTGTGCTGCCATCTTCGCAATTGGGGTACAACCCCTTTTTGTGATCCTCTAACATGCGATCGAACTTCAGCTTCTCCTTTTGACTTTCGCATTGTGTCCTTGCATCGACAATGACCCGGCGGAGATCATCATCATCGGGCACATCGTCTGGTTCCTCTTGATCTTCAGCAGCTTCGCCCGTTGCAGCACCATCGTGCACATCGTCTGGTGCATCTTGATGTTCAGTAGCATCACCGTATTCAGGGGGCACATAGTTGTCATCGTACTCTTCTTCCTCGCCGTCTTCCATCATAACCCCTATTTCTCCGTGCCTCGTCCAAACATTATAGTGTGGCATGAAACCCTTGTAAAGCAGGTGGGTGTGAAGGATTTTCCGGTCAGAGTAAGACTTCATATTCCCACATATAGGGCATGGACAACACATAAAACCATTCTGCTTGTTTGCCTCAGCCACTTCGAGAAAATCATGCACGCCCTTAATGTACTCGGAGGTGTGTCTGTCACCGTACATCCATTGCCGGTTCATCTGCGTGCATTATATATAATTAAGTGTGTCAAAAATCATTACAGAACATCATGAATAGATAATTAAGTGACCAAATTAATAGAAGTTCATCATCACATAAAAACCAAAGTAGATACATAGTTCTCATCTAACAACATAAAGCTCTGCAGAGCATCTAAATTAATTAAACCATACATTGAAACTATGTAAAACATTTCAATGCGAAAACAAATGCGATCATAATCGCAACCAAGGTAACAACTGATCCAACGGCATAATGATACCAAGTCTCGGTATGAATGGCATATTTTCTAATCTTTCTCATCTTCAAGCGCATTGCATCCATCTTGATCTTGTGATCATCGACGACATCCGCAACATGCAACTCCAATATCATCTTATCCTCCTTAAGTTTTTTTATTTTTTCCTTCAAGAAATTGTTTTCTTCTTCAACTAAATTTAACCTCTCGACAATAGGGTCGGTTGGAATTTCCGGTTCAACAACCTCCTAGATAAATAAAATCTATGTCACGTTGGTCGGCATAATTTTCATAAATAATAAATGAACCAATAGTTATGAAAAGATAATATATACCACATCCGAATCATAGACAGGACGAGGGCCGACGGGGGCGGATACCAAAACCATCGGCGCACTATATAAGATGCAATAATAAAAGTAAGAAAATAATACAAGTATCTATCTAAACAAACAAGTAATAATATTTTTCCTTTCAGAAAGAAGATAAGAACAAGAGGCTCACCACGGTGGTGCCGGCGATGAGATCGGCGCGGGTGATCGACGGCGGTGAAGACGGGGACGGGGCGTGACGGACCGCTAAACCTAGATAAATATTGAGGAAAATGGAGCTTGGCGGTCGAGCTTGAAGAGGAGAAACCTTAAGTAGTGTGGCTCGGGCATTCCATCGAACACCTTGTGTGCATAGGAGGTGAGCTAGAGCACCACCAAGCCCTCTCCCCTTCGGCCAGAAAAAACAGAGCAGTGTGCTCTGCTCTTGCGCGAGGGGCTATATATAGGCACCACTATTGGTCCCGGTTGGTGGCATGAACCGGGACTAAAGGTAACCCTTTTGGTCCCGGTTCATGCCACCAACCGGGACCAATAGTGGTGGGCCAGGAGCCAGGACCATTGGTCCCGGTTCGTCCCACAAACCGGGACCAATGGCCCACGTGGCCCGGCCGGCCCCCTGGGCTCACGAACCGGGGCAAATAGCTTCATTGGTCCCGGTTCTGGATTGAACCGGGACTAATGGGCTAAACTGGCCTGGACGAAAGCCCTGTTTTCTACTAGTGATAGGTTAGAAAAAAAATAAGGAGTGTTCACTATTGATGTATATCCATTGGAGTTTTGATAACTTTCAAACAATTTATATGTTGTTTCACAATACAATTTTAAGTCCATGGAAGGCTAATGAGAATGGATGAAAAAAATACGTTGATATTCCTTCAACTGTGTTTTTATCATCTCCCAACAATTGTTCAGACCTGTACTTGTCAATATTCTCAGGTCCACATAAATGCTAAAGTAACTCATGTCATTAACATATGGAGATGATTGGAAGACAACCACAGAATCTAGGAAAAAGTTACCTGCAAAAATCAAGTTATTTTGATTATTCAGAAATACATTCAGCACTCACCAGTATTTACAAATAGTAGATGCGTTGAACAGCAAAAAAATATTATGGGCATCGTACCATCAAAAAAGAATGCAATCTGTGCAAAACTGATGCAATCCTACTAAAATAAGGGCAGAGCATCAGTTATCTCAAGTGAATCGTAGCATCGCCTATCTCAAAAGGATTCAGTATTATGATTGACGCAACCTGCTAGAGCCAATCAGATCAGTAGCAAATCTGCAATGAGTTTACCTTTTTTTTGCGCGGGATCTGCAGTGAGTTTACATTACAATCTAAAACAAAGCAAAGGTTTCAGTAAACGGTAAATAATCAATATGGGGAATCAACCTGCACGGAAGGATATGCACACACGCAAAGATTTGATGATACAATACCAAAACATCAGTACATGAACGGCAGTATCTACTCTTATTCATTGCTTCAGGAGTTAACCACTTAGGTCTCGTGGGGACTTGCAGCAGCGTCAGTTTGTGTAGATGGCCCTAGGGGATAGGATCAATCTACGCACACAGTATCAAGTCTAGCCGGCAGCAGATGTCAAGGTAGGGTGGGTGAGGCATACCGTGTGATCAAGATATTCTTGACTGGCCATGGGGAACCAAGAACGGTGACAACGAGACAGTTGTCGAACTCGGTCAGGTAGGAGAACGGTCAGAAGGAGAGCGACGCCGCGCGCGGTGGCTGCGTGACAGAGGCGGGCGTCTCCCATCGACGACCGATTGGTTCTAGAAGCCTACACACTCCCCCTCCTCCTCGAGATTTACCGGCAGAAGATGTGTTGTCGATGGAAACTTAAAGGGAAACACTTATAATGCCGATGGAAGCTTAAAGCGGAGAGTCGCTCCAGTTTTTACTCCAGCATTTATGCAGAGAGGGTGAATAGGATCAGTTATGGAAATCAATGGGCGGGAGAGAGGAGGGGGTGTTAATTGAGAGATGGGGTGTGGGAGTCAATTGGGGAGATAATTGGGTCAGGATGTTAGGTTAATCCAAACAAGTTTAAAGTTTAGTTTGCAAAGTGGTCATGTTAAGCAAAGAGTCCGGCTAGCAGTAGTAACTAGCCGTGTATCCAAGTAGAAGTACTAGGTATTTTACGTATAGAAGTTGGAGTTGGAGTCATGTTAGGCTTGTGATCAAGCCGGTGATTAGTTAAGGAAGAGTCAGGCGTGTCCTAGTCCTAGTAGTACTACTAGGATTGGTACGTGTAGGTTTTAGGTTAAGTCCGGTTTGGTTTCAAAGCCATGTCCGTGTAGGTTTACGAGCTTTGGTTTAGGTGGGCTGCTTATGCTATATATATGCACGGCCCTGCGTTGAGTTTTGTAACATTGTGAGACCGAGAGAAAACCAGAAAAAGAAATAAAGAGGAATTTAGAGAGTACGAGACGTACCCTTGGCTATCAATTTTGTATGCGCGTGTATTCGTGCAATTTTATGTGATCGATCCTGAAGGCGGATTTCCAACACAGGATTCATAACCGGTGTGGAAAAATTGGTCAGGGAAGGCAGCGGCTCGACTCCCTACATCGTGCGGGCGAAAGCAGCAGAAAACGACGACGTTGGAAAAGAACCACTGACGGGCACCTGCGCTGACATGGATGCCCTGCATGTTGAGATAAATTCTATAGTGGAAATGAATCACTTAGGTATTGAGAAACAGTATAATGAAGCTACCTATGAGCCCTCTCAGCGATTAGAGGTCGTCAGCCATCGATCATATTTACGGACGGACAGATCTTCCTGTCTCTACCCAGCGCAGAATTAGTTCGGTCATCCCGCAACACAGTCTCGCGGGCCGCTGCTCCGGGGATTGAGCTACGGTCCCGGGCCTAAGATAGAAGGCCCAGGTCCAGACCAACACAGAAGCGCGTCGCCCAGGTTTTCCGTCGGCAGCGCTATCCCTATCCACGAGCTGCTCGATTAGAGGTCGTCAGCCATCGATCATATTTACGGACGGACAGATCTTCCTGTCTCTACCCAGCGCAGAATTAGTTCGGTCGTCCCGCAACACAGTCTCGCGGGCCGCTGCTCCGGGGATTGAGCTACGGTCTCCGTCCGTAACCGGGCCTAAGATAGAAGGCCCAGGTCCAGACCAACACAGGAGCGCGTCGCCCAGGTTTTCCGTCGGCAGCGCTATCACTATCCACGAGCTGCTCCTCTTCTTCGTTCAGTTTTAAAAAAAGGCTGCTTCTCTGTTCCTCGACGCTGCGCCGCCGCTGTCCTCCGTCCTGACGGCGAGCTTCTACAGCAGGTATACTTCAGCGTCGGTGCCCTCCGCTCACACTCCACCCTTCCTCCGCAGGGCCCCATGGCGGGTCTCTTCCTTACTTTAGTGTTGAGATTCCTGATTTTGCTACTGATCCATTAGGATATGCGTCGGTAGTGTCAATTGATGGCATCATTCATTCACCCAGTTTCCTTCGACTGCATAGGTGCTAATCTATGTTGCTTTTTTGTGCCATTGTCTTAGGGATCATGATGGCAGAGACGACGGGCGGCAGAGCAATGTCGACTGTGGCGGTGGGTGATGAGCAGTAGTTGTACGCGGTGGCAGCGTCAACAGCTTCATGGTGCGAAGGAGGAGCACCTGATCCAATCCTCGCTACCTTTATTGTTCTGTCTAAAGATTTGTTATCCAATAGCACGCTCCAAGTTATCTTCCAAGAGATGTCAGCAATCCCCAAATTATCTGTGTATTCCAGGTAATGCGTACACAAAATTTAGAAAGGAGAATCAGTAACACAATTTGAAATAATTTAATTATACCAAATATTTATTTTTTCGATGATAATCATGTCAAATCTATTACCCCCAGCCATGGATCCTTCTTGCTTCATCTCACGATGACCCACACGGAACTTACATCAAATATGGCACCAAAGAGGTCATTATAAAGAGCAAATGAACGCCCAGTTTTGTACTCCCTCCGTAAACTAATATAAAAGCGTTTAGGTTACTACTTTAGTGATCTAAATGCTCTTATATTAGTTTACAGAGGGAGTACTAATTATAAAAAAACTAATTGTAACTGAATCATTAACTTACCACCGCCCGTTAAACTAATAATTGCAGTTTGGACAGTAAATAAATTACAATATTTTGCATTCATCTTAAATTAAATTAAGTGTAGCATGGTTTTATATGTTTTTACAGAATAAACCTAAGAGGAGGCAGCGATTGTGTTCACAGTATCTTACAATATATAGTGCAGTATAGTCTGTTCCAAGCCCATCCAGATGCATGTTCGAACAATTAAGGCCGGTTGTGAGGGACCATAAGATTTATCTATTGTTTTGTTTCTACGATAACTAATGTCTAAAATATGTAAAAATAATTGTCCCAAGCCTAAAAACCAAAAATGAACACATATATAATTTTTCTAACATAGCGTGGACAGGAAAAAATCATTACACAATATAATCATCAAATTAAGGGTAAAGACCGTCACTCTTACCATTTTCCTAACATAGCATGGAAAAGTGTTCGAAACTAGCATATATATTTTCTAAAGCATCTCTACTATTGCATAAAATATGAACGGGCGCGGCAACGCGCGTCTATATGGTCTAGTATAGGATTATGGTTCGTAATGATTTCCATTCTGGGGATGCCCGTCGTGTATGTCGACCTTTTTGGAATTCGCGCATCAGTTATTGGTCGTGCGCATCCAAGCTAACGAAGCCGGTGCAACAGAAGGCTGGTGCATACGAGAATTTCCCCTTCGTGCCCCGCTCAAAGGTCATCCCTTTACATTCGCAGATCAACGGTGCGGCAGCAGGCCAGGCGCCACGGCGGTCGGATGACAAGAGCAAGCCAACCAAGGTGATGAACAGTGCGACGAAGGCGGCGGCGTCGCCTGCTGTCGAGTATACTGGCATGGCCATAGAGCTCGATAAAATGATCCAAGATGACCAGAAGGTCCAGGGTGCAGGACAACTAGAAGGTCAAGGGCACAGATGATGCCTGCCATCTCCGGCAACATGATGGTGCACAACAACCTAGGCAACCTCAACGTTTGCGCGTCGGCCAGCAGCTCGCTGGATTGCAACACCAAGACGGCGACCGTAGGTCTCTTTTACTCCGTGTATTTTCTGTTTTGCATAATCTATCCATGCAGGGACGGACCCAGAACAAAAATGTCCCGGTGTCCACATGTACACTATACGTAGATGGATAAGAAGCAATAATATACATAAAAGTAATACACTCAACAATTTTAAAATATTCAACTGTAAGAATTCTTATCAAAATAAACCATTTCACTTGAAAAACTAGTTGATTATGTAAAGTTGAATAATATATAGAGTTTAATAACACGAAACGACAAAACAAATATGATCAGCGACGTCTGCATAAGTCAATAGAAACATGTTACATCATTTGTGTTTACAGATGCATGAATAGAAACAAGAAATAAATCATATTGATAAAAGCATACAGTTACGAGGTTAAACTTACTACATTTTATCTTAAATTGTCATTGGGCGCAGTCAACAAATTCCAAATTGATGTGAATTAGTAGGGAAAATTATGAAATCGTAGTAATCCAATTCCCAATTATAATATATTTAATCTTGAAACCCTAACCATACAATTTATAGACATAAAAAAATTAGACAAAACTAAAGATAAGTACACGTACTTGAGCGAGATCGACGACCGTACCTATTTCCTTCTATTATTTCTTGTCTGCAAAGGGTGAGGGCCACAACAGGCTGCCGGCGGCAGGATCTGGCTTCCGGAGCACTAGAACCGGCGGCGGATGCCATCACACCGTATCGCTATGGAGGGGAAAAGGAACAGCCGAACATACGCACGTAGGTACCCACTACAACAAAATATGCATGTAGAGACGTCAGATTTGTAAGCTAGAGACACGTTATTTCATCTCAAATGGAATGTAGAGCCACTTTTGTAAAGCGTCCTTGGAGCGTCTCCTCACGAACCGTGTCAAGTGACATTGAGACGTTTGCAAAGCGTGTCTATAGGAAATGAGACGCTTTATAGGGACGTTCAATTCATGTCTATGTTAGTAGAGACGTCTTAGTAGACACACCTTACACCACGTCTCTACTAATATCGAGACGTTCTGTAGGGATGTTATAAACGTGTCTAGATGCAGAAAATGTCATTTTTGTACTCCCATTTGCATTTCAAATTTGATTGAAAAATGTAATTCGAGTCTTGTTAATGCACACACACATGGTCGCACGAAGGCGACGCTAGAATCTACATCCTCCATTTCATATGTAAGCACGATGTTCTCACGATCAACATTCAACAGCACAAGAAAAACATAACATCACACAGTTGAAAGCAGCAAACCAATACTTTTATATTTATATCTTGTGGGGTTAACATTTCAGAACTGAACTACACATCCGTGGACAAAAAGTTGCACACATATCAAGAAAAATATCCTATTCGCTAAGTAGCTGGAGTCTTTCCATAAGCTGCAGGCAGGAACTGATTTATTTGTGCATCCTTCTTCTGCTCATTTCTCCTCTGCGTCCTCACTTATTCTGCTAAGTTGCTTGAAAAAAAATAGCTTCCCATAGCTCTTTTGACCTGTAAAGCACAACGTTAGTTGAAGGATACCAAAGATGAAACAACTAGTAGACATCTACTATAATTTTAGTTAAAGACCTCTTATGACCATTGAAATATTTTTTCCTCTAATACTCTCCTTTTTTCCCTAATACTCATTAGGATGCTGTCACATGTAAGCTCTCTTGAATGATTATGGTAGCTAGATTTTAACAAGTACAGAATTGATTGAAAGGATGTCAAATGAACATAGTGATTCAAGTTATGGTGTTATGAACTTTTTACCTCCAAATATGTGATTGGTTGCCCATGTTTCGGCAAGAAACAATTCATTAGTTGTCCCATGTCGGAATATGCAATTGGTCCAAATCTTGATTTCTTTGCTGGACAGCTGAGATGTTGAATAAGAATTGCAGCGGACCCTTCACTGGCAATACCAATTTTCATTGGCCTATGCAATTATATTTACGTGCCTAATTTCGACAAGATTTAAACTCAAAATTTCGCTAAAATCTGTCACACCTTTCCATCTTGCCCTGCATACTGCATAATTAATATAAGTAAGACAATTCATATGTGAGGTCAGTCTCTAAACATCAGAATGCAATCCAACACCGTCATGGGTATGGTAGTAGAAGCAAATGAAACATGCGCAATAGATCTGATGCTTGTGTTTATTCAGATTAATAATTAGAATCTATGTACAATTTCTAACAAGCACCACAGGAATGTATTGCAATTTACTCATTAAAAACATATTGTATTGCAGGTAGTGAATGAATTAGCGAGAAATGGCACCGGGGATAATCTTTTCAGAAATCTACGGAAAGCTATTTGATCATCTCCGATTCCTAATAAAATGGAGAACTACTGTAGACAACCTTGCCACGAAATGAAACAAATTAGAAAGTAATAAAAGAATTCATATCATGATTTATATTGTGGAAATACCTCACGAATGTCTATGAGATAATAAATAGGAAACTCATTTGAAATAAAACTCAAGACCAATACATATGCAATTTCATTCGATTTTGGCAGACAACTCAAAGAAGTAAATATATCATAGTTTAATTATTGGCAATTTTCTGATGTTCTAAAGTATGCGAGGAACGAGGATAGTTAGAAGTTAGGACATTTCTTGGTAGATGGTATACATATTGGCAACATAGTGCTCTTCCAGACAGATGTTAGCCTAGTTGGGACTCATTGCATATTCACTGGGAACACTAATTTTCATGTGTGAGAAAACGGCCTCTTATTTATTCTGGTGGACCAAATATATACATGTAATTAGGAACGGCAGAGTGGTAACTAACACCTACATACCAGCTACATCCACATCTACCGTACATATGATATCTCGGTTAATGTGGCAGTTATGTATATCAAAGAAAGAGGAAACTGCATACCGGCCTGAGCCATGTTCTTATGATCATGCAACACGCAAATTCTTGCCAAGCATCCGTGAAAATAGGATCTGGGTGACATAAATCACAAGATATGTAAATGTAGAATATGTTAAATGTTGCACTTACCACTAGAACATTCCATCGTTAATATGGTACCATCCATGTTTTTGCTAGCTGAAACAAGGACCAAACTGAAAAGTGATAAACAAGTACATATGAAGCACCTTTCATGATGATGTGTTCAGCACACTCACTTTTATAAGCAGGAAACAATAGGGGATAATCCACTTGCAATTTACTAAAAATGGACGGTGAATGTGTACATCAAATTATCATGGTTGCCACAGCATGCCTGTGATGCCTCAAGAATGTACCTAAGCCATGTCTTGGTTAACTTACCAGGCTAACCTGCATCACCCCCATGTCTAGGACTCTAGGTTAACTTACCAGGCTGTATCAGATGGTAGGCAAATGACAATTAGCTTAGCAGGCGTATGTGATCAAACTAAGTGTGAAACTGCATCTAGTTTGAATCTTTTTCAATACATACTTGGCTTGGTCTGATACTCTGATCTTACTTAGGCCTAATTAAGATGCAAAATCTTCCCAGAATGGTATAGTTGTGAAACATACTGAGCATCTACAGAGCTAAAGTAAAAAAAATTCCATGAAAACAATATGTATAGTTCATTGGTGGTGGACCAAGAACTACGGCTTCTCTGCCACACAAAGACATGTCAAGCCAGAACTCATAAAGTGCAGACCACGTAGTTATGTTATTTTGCTTCATAAGTAGTAGGGCAAACCAAGTGATACTAGGTTGTGAAAGCTAAAATTATACATCATTAAAAATGAAAGGTAGGAATCATGTTGTGATTGCAGATTATAGTGGAATTCTCTTGAAACAAGTACCCGAGCTTACAATCTTGTTGTGACGGCTGGTTCAGTCCTTTGAGGGTTTTTTTTTTGCAAAACATACAATGCGACAAGTTTTTTGGGACGGAGGGAGTACATTTTTTAGGGGTTCTTACAACAAGTAAACGCAATCTAGTAATGGCAAGTCATTTTATCATACTAGCGTAATGGTATTCGAGGGAGCACCTGCTTGAAGTGTCCAGAAAACCAGATTAATGTATTCGCTCCTTTCCTCCCAAAAGAATGATCTGGCGAAATTCGTTAGTTAAAGTGAGATGAAGAACAAAAAATATGTACACAAGTTGCAGGACGCACCACCAATCGGATTGCTCCATCAGATCTGATGCATGAGTTCTCTGGTTGATGGTGGTTTGTCCTAACTGTGAGATTTTGTTGACAACTAATCTGGATATAAAAGGCGTGAATGCATAAATGAATGATGTACCTTGTTGATTTAATGGTATAACTTGTGGACGGGATGGGATTGGAGGGAGCGTGGAGGAGTTTTGGCTGGAAGTTGACGTCGGCGTGGATCCAGCTTGGCGACGGCAAGGACGACGTCTGTAGAGGGCGGAGCGGTGATGGGGAGGACAACGGATGCCGGCCGGGATCTGACTGCTGAGGTCGCCGATTGAGGAGAGAAGAAGCAGCCGGTGGAGGGCATCGCTCGGGGCGAGGCTGCTGCTGCATAGGATGTGGGAGTGGCCGGGCGACGGATGGGATAAGCTTGGCGCCGCCGCCGCAGATTGGATATTTGGTGGGAGGTTGAAGAAAAGGATTCGAAGGCGGAAAAGATGGGGGCGTGGGAAAACACCCTGGATTATATGTCAGCGAGAAAAAAACAAACGCAGGCATCCCTAAAAACAAGCGGTAAAGCAAACGAATTTGGTACCGCCAAAGTTTTAGTCCAAACATAAATCCACGTATGAAACGTCTCAAAAAACGTCTCTAACTTATTAAAAAAATAAATAAGTATTTAAAAAATACCCAGTTTTTGCAGCGCCTTGGAAACGTCTTAAAAAGCGACTTTAGCTTCCTAGTGTTCATGAGTGTAGAGGCGAATTAAAAAACGTAGCAGAAAAAGCGACCTTACGCGACTATTTTGTTGTAGTGCCCGTACATGATCGATCCAATCGAATCGATTGCTTTTTTATTTAGCGTCTTGGTGGTGGGCCGTGATGAGTGCCTGTAGTTTTGGGGGAAGCTATTCCAATCGGCTGATGGGCCCTGCCTGCCTCCCGGTGTCCAGCTCAAAATTCTACCGATGTCCCAGTACAATATCTCACCACTATACAAAGGTAAGCACAGATTGCAACCGGTGTCCTGTGACACCGGGTAGCATAACGTGCGTCCGCCCCTGTATCCATGTAAGTAGTCTTGTGTGTAAGCTATAAATAACGTGTTTCCAAACCAATTATTAGTACATCTACATACTTTCTATAAAAAATGAAAACAAAGAAAACAAACAGATAAATCACATTTTATCGCAAGACTTACATTAGCAACATGCATATCATTAAGTACAAAACAATAAAACAAGAAGAATCTACCCTCCCCCCTCCTAAATATTTGTCTTTTTAGAGATTTCAACAAATGACTACATACGGTGCACATTTGGCCGTGGCACATGGACGGACGCGGCAATGTGTAGTTTCCATCTTGCAAGATGTACCACTCATGGCGATAATAAATGTACACTTTTCAAATTGCTTATGTGTATGACTTGCTTTTTTGTGACTACAAACTTATGCTCATAAATGTATTATTAGGCCTAATTTTTCACACGAAATAACAAATAACACATAAAGACATAGTGTATCTGCATGGCGGCCGCGCGGGTATGGCTAGTAATAGTTCTACGGTAAAGCATGTGCATGGTACCTATCTTGGACCTAGCACAAAGAACATTCAGGAGATCAGAAGAGTAAGAGTGACAGCAGTGTAGTGTCAAAAACGCTCTATTATTATGAGACGGAGAGAGTAGTAGATATAGTCTTAGATTATCACAATCACATCCTGGTCGGTCTCGGAGAACGACGACCTGATAGCTCCGGCTACGCGGAGCAGACAGCGGTACGTACGTGGTTTGGAGAAACCGGCTGGAACGAATCGATGGATCTGGATAGCACCCATCCCGGCCGGCATGAGCTCTGAACCGTAACACTATCATCAACCCACTATGACTGGCTACCAAATTGACCGGTAACCATAAGCCGAGGGCCCTCGCTGCTGCAGCATCATGGGACGCAGTGATGCCTATATGTGCTTACGGATTGATTGTGTTCGGTGGACAAGCCTATATGTGCTATTATGCGCGTGATATCATTGAGTACTAAAATGTACTTTGCTATTTTTAACCTAATGCATTATTATTTGGGCATCATTGAGGAGAAATGCCAGCAAAGATGTGAATTGATACAGGAACCTAGGTAGATATATATTTCTGTTCTCTAATAAATTGAACACACCTCTAGTAAGAAAATAAAGAGAAGACGGTTCATTTTCGCTTATCTATTGCCCTTTTTATTTGAGTGAATTCCACTTTTTACCCCATATTTATACATTTGTGACACTAATTACCCCTTCGAGTGAAAATTCGTCTAGAATACCCCTTTTGAAATCTTTGGACCCTTGTTTTTTGATGCGTGTCCATCAGGTAAGGTGTGAGGTGACGCCCTGTATCCAAAAACATGTGGACGGCCACAAGGAGTGGAACAGATAGACAAGAGAAGCTTGGACAAGATCGCCAATGATGCCCTCCGATCCTTACATTTTTTTTTATAAATTAATGACGCAACATGCCGATGCTATCGACCATAAACAAACAAAACGTAAAACTGGGGTAAAACCGTGTTAAAAGTCTCCAAAATCTGACATTTCGATAAAAGTTCCGCTAAATAGGGTAATATGTGTCACAAATGTACAACTACAAAGTAAAAAATGGAATTCACTCTTTTTATTTTCTACTCCCTCCGTTCGCAAATACTTGTCCGTAGAATGGATGTATCTAGATATATTTTAGTTCTAAATACATCCATTTGTATCCACTTCTCCGACGAGTATTTCCGGACGTAGGGAGTATATACAAAATTGATAGCCTGCCACTACTAGGGAAAAGCCTAGCAGCAGCGCGGGTTTTAGGCCTATCAGTAGCGCGGGCAGGAGCGCTACTGATAAGACGCTACAGCTAAAGCTTAGCAATAGCGTGCCTAGACCCACGCTACTGCTAAATTGACTTAGTAGTAGCGCTTCTCCAGAAGAGCGCTACTGGTAATTAGTAGTAGCGCTTCTCCTTGCCCGCGCTACTACTATTATTTAGTATTTTATTTCTTTTTTATTTCATGTTATATTCATACACCTTTACACAAGTTTTCATACAACATGAATTTAGAGATTATTTTTACATCATAATGAGTTATTACATCACGGGGTGAAAGAACCGTGGACTAGTTTCAAGTGGATGTCCATCCACTTGAAACTAATCCGCGGTTCTTTCACCCAATGATATAATAATATCATCATCACCATCATACCATTAACAACTTATCATCATAATACATCATCGTCATATAACACCTCCTCAAGATCAACTTAGCAAATTGGTCACTAGTCGTAATCACAAGTACTCCTCATTATCAACTCTAACACATTACCACATAATAAACATATTGTACCTCATAGGAACTACTACATTCAATTAAGACCTACTACATTTTCTAAGGTAAAATAGAAAAAAACAAGATAGCCCCTGACTCTCCATTATGGAGAATGGAGATTAACCTGTCTCCAATTCTTGCCTTTCACTGAATGTTACTTCCAAGAACCTCCTTGCGAATGTTCATACATATCTTCTATTCTTTGATGAACATGTGTTCACCGGTTTTAGAAATCCGATATGCACAGGTGAGCTCCCTAGATTTACCTGGCAGTATGTTCAGAACTGTAAGGCGACCATTCAGATACATCAGATGAGGCATACAATCCATCGGGAGTTTCTGTTGAAAAATATAGTAATAACTTCGTAGTTAGCAATGATATACTAGTTTTAGAAGTATGCAAAAGATGCACAGATGTCGTAATAGTAAAAAATCTTACCAGGGTATCTCCAGAGAAGTTACCGTGGTTCAACACATGCACTAGTGGCACGTATTCACCATAATTTGGAGGAGTTCGATAATAGTTATTGTAATACTCAAGAAGAGTACAAAATGCGATCAGATGATTTTTCTCCTTATAAGTTAATTCGGGGCCATCGGTGTAGTGGGTTTTGTCTACCATCTTCCGCACAGTCTTTGAAGAATCAAAATAAGCTGTCAATGGAAATAAGTTGTCAACTATTTTGAAATAAACAATATAAATTAGTTAATAACTATGTTTGAGAAACTCACATAGCGGTATAATAGGAAGCGTATCAACAAGGACCCAAATGTCCATACACTACTAGGAAAAGACCTACTAATGGCGCACCGGTTTTGCCTACTAATGACGCACTACCGGTGCGCCATTAGTACCACGCCACTAGTATTTTTTACTAATGGTGCACCACTGGTGCGGCATTAGTATCTGGTATACTAATGGCGCACCAAGCAGTGCGCCATTAGTATGTAACACCATGCGCCATTAGTATGCCTCCCGGGGGGCCATACGTAACCATGTACTTTGTCATACTAATGGCACACTCTGTGGTGATGAGCCATTAGTATCCTTTGGCATACTAATGGCACACCTGGGGGTGATGCGCCATTAGTATGAATATTTGGTTTTTTTTTACTTTTTTGATTTTTGCACAGGTTACACAATATATTATTGGACAAAATATAGACAGCAGCACACAGCAACAGCAGATTCATCGAATACAATAGAAGATTAGTCTCCGAATACAACTCATCATATTAGTCTCCGAATTCAAAAGACCGAACAAAGATAAAACATTACAAGTCTCAAGACCGCGAGTATCGAGTTTGTCTTCACATTACAAGTCGATATCGATCATCTAAACTACCATCACATAGAAGAGAGGTGCGGTCATCACGATGAGCATCATCGCGATCAAACTGGTCTTCACCCGGTTCCTCCAACGCTCCCTCCTCTCTCCCGCTAGATAGCGGGCGTATCTAGATTCGGCCTCCGCCCTAGTGGTGTACCCTTTGTAACTGTTACCGCTGAAACGGTGAACCTGTCTCCGACACTCCTCCCAGTCGTCGTAGACTCGGGAACCTTACCCTTGTACACGACATACGACGGCATCTCTATGCACAAGCCAAACAACAGACAATACATAAGCAATATGTAAGTATGCAACAAAAGGATCGGAAGAGAAAAGCAAGACATTAATAGCACGATTCATGATCCTACTAATAAATAGCATCGATTACATCTAAGTTGAATGACTGTCCAAACCAAAGAGACATACGAATTCATTAAAGTTTAATTACAACATGAGCCAATCAATGTTTCAGAACTACACATCACTACTTTCGACTCGACTCATCGGACAGGAGCGTGGATGAAGCCGTCGTCTGTCGTGATGGTCATGAAATCGCGGTCGTTGTCACCCTGCATTTGTAGCGTTCCATCTATCTCACTGTTGGACGGTTGATATCTGAGGAAGAACTGCCCCGAGGTATGAAGGACATCTTGATGGATGATGTCCGCAAACTCCGACTGGATGCGAAAGAATTCTTGTCTGAGGTCCGCGTCCTGGATTGCCGACAACCTCGCGGCCCAATCTTTGAGATTATCTGGTAGCAGAAGGTGATGATGGTCCCTTACGATCGCCCGCATGTGATGGAGGGCGTAGTAGGCATCCTTCTGACCGCCAGGCGGCTGCTTGACGCAGCAGAACTTCGTATTGTGTGAGAAGGTGTGCTTGCCGTACTTACGAACTGCCCTGGTGAAGGTGCCTCCAGATTTGGCGTAGCCGGGGAGAACATCATCAAGAACTTTCTTGACATTTGTGTAGTCTATCTTGGAGTTACGGTTCGGGTCGAAATACGTGGCCATGGAATATTTCGGGCTTAAGAGGATGAGTGTGCAATGTGTGTCACTGCACAGAACACGGAATGTTAGAAAAAAAAGAACGATCGAAATCTAAGAAATCATATGTTACGGGGCGGTTAAGGGATGACTTACTCGGGAAAGTAAGCCACAAGGAAGTTATCCTTATCTGGGTTTGCCAGAATGACGCCTTCGAGGTGTGAACTCGCAACTTGGCGGTCCCCAGCGCTGCTCAAGTGCTTGGCACGCATGTAGAAGGGGTCGACTATCACGATGTCCGGGGTCTTGTCTCTAATGATCCGCATCTCCATACTCAGCGAAAACAGCCGAACGAAGGTGTAGTGCAGCGGATGAAGGTTAAACATAGCAAAAATGTCATCAAACCGCAGGACGATCGTACCCCCGATGTCACCATCCACAAAGCCCTTGCCCTCTGGCACCTTGGCCACGAAAACCGGGTATGCCACATCATTCTCTCTGAGACGCCGCTTCTCCAAAGAAAGAACACTGTCGTGCAGACTCCGCATAGCACCGGTTGCATCATTGAGCATATTTGGCGGTAGCATCGCCCTACCCGCCACATGCACCCTCCTCGAAATATCCTTAGGTGAAGGTGGCCCATCCTAAGCACGGATCGAAGTCGGTGCCGGCTGGCTCGCACCGGCGCCCTTGTTAGTCTTTCCTTTCCGTCCCTTCTTCTTGATCTCCTGTAATGAGACCGAGTTCTGCTCACAGACCGCCTTCTTGAGCGTGTTGGGGTTGATAATATTTCGCACCTCAGCTATCTGAGGCTCGGTGAAGGCAGGAGCTGGAGGCGTCTCCTAAGAACTGAACGCCAGACGATGCCTGTTGCAATTGGATTTCTCTGCCGTACCAGCTAGATCGCGGTCGTCTTGGTTGGGTTCTTGAGAAAGAGGCCCGTAGAACTCGTCAGCGTACCCATGTTTGGCAAAGTACTTATCGACTTTGGTAAATGTACCGTCGTGGTTATCGTCGTCGTCCGGATCCTGTGCCATAGGGATGTCCGGATCCTGTGCCATAGGGATGTCCGGCATAGGGATGTCCGGCAGGTCCGGTAGCGTTGCGGCGTTCTTGCCATGGCTTGGCACCGGCACGACTGGCGGTCTTGTCTGTGGGGTGGTGTCCCCCGCCCCCAAACGAATCTGGCTCTTCGGCCAAAGCAGGGGCCAGTTTACGCAGGCGCTGAGGGTCATCTCATCTTCTTCGTCGGCCCCAGCGGGTCGAATCGGAGGTAACAGCTCGTCGCAGCCTGGCAGCACCCAAACCACTTCAACCCTATACACTGTGGGTGGCATCGGATTACCGTGGAACATGGGGTTGCCCGGTTGAACGATTCTGCCCTTGGCGACATCGACCAACTCGCCACCCACGAAGTGCAGAAGAGTGCAAGGAACGTCGGCGGCGCCCTGCGAAAACATGTAGGGCGTCAGGGATGCCCAGTCAAAGGCAAGGAGATGAAGTCATCGGCCGAGAGGCTTAGTTACCGTGATGCCGTCGAGCTCGGCTAATGTCGAGGCACCGCCAACGGCGGGCGTGCAACTGACGGAGGGGGCGCTTGCTGGCGAGGTGCCGGCCGGCGTACACCCGGGTGCATTAAGCTCCAATGCCCGTGCCGGCGCCGGAGACACGAATACCGCCTCCGCCGGAGACACCAATGGCGCCGCCGGAGACACCAATGGCGCCGCCTGCGCGCTGTGCGAGTTGCTGGCCGTGAAGCTGGGAACCGGGGGAGGCCCCTGTTGGCCGCCCGCAATCCACGTCGTCAGCCCATGAATCAACGTAGGCACCATGGCGTTGAGCTTCGTTCCCAGTTGTTGTTCCACTTGCTCTTGGACAAGCTCCGGAATCCGCGCCACTTGTGCCTTGAGTGCTTCAACCTCGCGCGTCTGGCTTTCCGAGCTGGTCTTTTTCTCCTTCCGCCCACCAGCGGTATAGTATGACGACCATTTTGTGGACAAGCCTTTGCCGGCCACACGACCAGCTGACGTCGGCTTACTGAGCTTATCCTTGTTTTTCATTACGTTCAACGCCCTATTTAAAGGGGTGTCGAAAGGGGAGCTCTGAGACGACCCCGCGCTACTGCTTTCAGTTTCCTGCGGAAGGAACGTGAACCATTTAGAAATATTGGGGATTAATTAGAGTGCAACCATATGGAGCTAATTACGCGGGGGTGTATTCCTTACCAGAACAAGCTCAAGCGCCCTGGTCTTCGGATCCGTGGTAAGCTCCTTTGTTATCGGGTCCTCCTTGTACCGGGCCCTGACAAAGTTCCTGGTCTGCTTGTCACCGCTGTATTTCTCGAAGCGGGGCGGTAGGCCTTGCTCGGCACGCTCCGCGTCCTCCTTGTCCCATATAGGCTCCGCCACTCTGTAACCGCCGGGACCGAGTTTGTGTTCCCCTAAGTTCAACTCCCGCATTTCTTTCCCCCACTGACTTGATTCGGAGGTTGCGCTGCTCTCGCACTTGATCTTGAACTCCTTGTAGTCATCTTCGCTGATCGAAGGATATTTCGCCTTGATCTTCTCATAACTATCACCTTTATCAATCATTCTCTTCACCGCGCTTCTCCAAGTAGACAGGGCCGTGCTCATCCTCGTGAGGGCGGCACTGTTCACTTTATTCCCTGAGAGGCGTGTGTTTTCAAAATCGGCGGGGAACTTGTATCGTTCGTGCAGCTTCGTGAAGAGGAGGTTGCGCAAATTCCCTCGGTCCTTATGCCTAAGGTTCTCGGTGTTGATCGAGACGGTGCTCCGGAGAATGCACCCGAGCTGAAGCGAGTACCCCTTGACTATATGTTTGGGCTCCGTTGGATGCCCGTCGGAGTCCACTTGAGTAAATTCCTCCTTGAGGGTGCGGAGCGCATTCGGGCGCCGGTCCTTCCTTTGCTTCTTCGGTTGGCTGCCATCTGTGTGTGCGCCGCCATCATCAGTGGTGGCATCCTCGGCGGCACCATCAGTGGTGTCATCCCCGACGCCACTAGGGGTTGTGTAGTCAGGATCGGTGTCTTCCGCGGCGTCCTCATAGCGGTGAGGTTGTTCCTCCATCTCCTGGGACAGTTCCCAGAATTGCTTGCCGCCAGAACCGCCGGCCTCATCGTTGTTGTCCATGTTTCGCTCTAAATAGGAAAACAGTTTGGTCAAAAAGTTGGTTATTGTCAAGGAACAAGATCATGGTGTCATCATTTAGGGTTTGTCGACACCGAGGCATCCTAAAAGCTAAGCTTTTATCATTTAGGGTTTGTCGACGCCGAGGCACCCTAAATGCTAAGTTAGTTTTCATCATTTAGGGTTTATCGATGCCGAGGCACCCTAGGTTGGGCCTAATCACTTGGCACTAATCACTTGGCTCTATTGCCACCTATGTTGGGTTTATCATCTAGGGTTTATCGATGCTGAGGAGAATTCTAAGTTGGGCCTAATCACTTGGCTCTATTGCCACCTATGGTTTAATGCAGCAAGAATAAAGGGGCAGTTGATCCTACTTAATTAAGTACTAAGATACCCCGGCCCATGCATTAGTAGCAAGTACCCCATATGTCCAATTTTTAGCAAAGTGATGCTAAAATTCACGGAAAATTTCAGCATGACCTTTGCTGAAAATAGGACATATGGAGTACCCAAATTTGCCGGAACGGAAGTTAATCGACATTCCGGCAAACTCAAGGGCCTCTCGGGGTACCTGCAAAATCATCACGACACGAAGGGCCTCTCAAGGGCCTCAAGCAGCAGCGGCGTCTCCCAGGACCCCCTTTTTTTGCTAAATTTCTTTGAGCAACAATCAGAGCAGAAAATTCAGCATATTTCTATACAACAACACTGTAAAGATGAAGAATAGTTCTACAGCAGCCCATTTATATACAATAGCATCTTTGGTCATACCAATTTCTGAAACAATTCAAATTTGAACTGTATCTTGCGTAGGCACCACTACTGCAAGTGCCATACTACTGCAAGTGCCATACTACTGCAAGTGCTATACTACTGTAGGAAAGTAGGATCATCATACACATATATATGTATAGCAATTGACATGACCTTCATCATTTTTAGTAACAACAATACATATATAGCAATTGGAAGCAAACAGATATACACATAAGATAAAAATGTAGTGCTGAAAGTTTAATGCTTACAAAAGACTTGCTGAAATAGTGAAAAATATGGAGTCACCAAGCTGGCTAAGAAACTCCCAAAGTCCACTAGCAAATCCAAGATATAATCCTGTTACACACATCATAACAATTTAAGATAATTAGGATAAGGATAGTAGGGAATGAAAAAGAAAGAGCTCAAAAAACAATCACAACAGAAAAATAATAAAAACCTAGTCCTAGAAGAAAATAAATCCTAAAAGAAAAGAAATCCTAAAATCTGGAGCAAGTCCTAGCAGTAGTAGTCCAACTAGATGGCCACCACTACTACTCCTATCACTAGAGTAATTTAGGTACACCCAACAGACCTTAAACTACTACTTCATCAATGATGACTCACATGGTACAAAAGAAGTTCAGTGGACCAAGTTACAAATCCAACAAGATTCTAGGATGTGAACCAAATGATTTGCCAATAAAAGGTAACAATGATATTGCAGGAATAGACCTTCCTAAAATAGGAATGATAATCTACTGTCAATAACCATTGAATAAAACAGATTTACCAACAAAATCTAAAAGGAGACCTGCCTATCAGATTCAAACAGTTTATCATTTTCTAAAGCCATAAGCACAACAATCATGATCAGAACTAACACTACTTTAGACAAATAACCAATTAAGCGCCAAAAAAAGCAAATAAACACTAATCAGCAGGCACTCTCCTGCTACAGCTAACCAAAATCTGCTAGCTGATTCTTAAATCAGACAGTTTGAGCACTACAATTCTCACAAGATCTGCAATAGGTCAGGTAAAGACAGTTTGAGCACTACAATTCTCACAAGATCTGCAATTGGTCAGGTAAAGACAGTTTGAGCACTACAATTCTCACAAGATCTGCAATTGGTCAGGTAAAGACAGTGATGACCAAGTTGTGACTACTTGAACAATCAGTGGACAAGATATTCACAACATAAAGGTTGTGCACCTCAAATATATAAATCACATGGTATACAAATAATGCATAAAAGAAAGCTAACAATGGCATAGCATGGTTAATAACGCCACCGATTTACCTACCAGCATCCTTTGAAGCAAGGATAAGGACCCAAATAATCAGTAATAATACATAGGACAGTAGTTCAACAATTCTATCAAGAAATCATAACAGAGCACTAATTCCTTAGTCATCCTCCAGGAACACTACTGAACAATTTATAAGGACCAAAAGCAATATGCAGGAGCACCAATTTGTATGACCAAATGGTAGCTACATGTATGGAAATTATGAATTTCTTGACTGGTTTTGATAGCAACATGTAGGACCAGGCAAAATAATTTTCCTAGACTTGTCTTAACAACATGTGATTTGCACGCATCTATCTATAATGGCCATTACTTATATCTCTATCTGAGAAACCTTAGGAACCCTATGGTTAATTAAAGATAAGCATGGCAGGAATTGAAGGTATGGCAGAAACATCAAACTGACAACAAGAAACAGCAGCCGCGTGACGGCGGCGGCGGCAACGCACGAGCACATGGGGCCCGGCGTCCGCGCACGAGCACGCGGGAAAGGCGGCCGCAAGAAGTAGCAGCAGCGGCACGACGGGGCGGCGGCGGCGAGCTCCTGCTCCTAACCCTAGTCGCTGCCCCGTGGGGGCATGGGGATGAGCGGGGGAGAGAGGGAGGGAGGGACAGAGACTAACCGTCGTTGATGAGCAGCAGCCGCGTGGGAAGGCTCGCGCCGCCATCGAGGAGCGCGTCCGACGAGGCTAGCCGCTGTCGAGGGGCAGCTCCAACGAGAGAGATTTGGTGGTGGCGGGGAGGTCGCGGGCTCGAGGGGGAGGAAGGGGAGAGGGAGGCGGCGGGGGCGCGTGGGCGGCTACGGCGCAGTGGGTCGGGGCAGCGGCGGCGGCGGCGCGGTGGAGGGAGGGACGAGGGAAGGAGCGGCGCGGTGGATCGAGGGAGAGGGATCTGGCAAGGGAGAGGGAAGGGGGATCGGGCGAAGGGGTATCCAGCTAGACACTATAGCAATGGCGCACCACCCTCTGGTGCGCCATTAGTAGTTTTTTTTCTGATAGCAATGGCGCACCCTCCTCTGGTGCGCCATTAGTAACTTTTTTTTGATAGCAATGGCGCACCCACCTAGGGTGCGCCATTAGTAACTTTTTTTTTCATTATTTCTTGTTGCATCTAATAATTTGTTTTTTATCAAATTTGTTATTTTCATGAGGACTAGAACAGAAGATATCATCAAATATCATCAATTTTTTTTGAAAATATCATCAATTTTTTTAATTGAAAATATCATCAAATTTGTTATTTGAAAATATCATCAAATTTCTTATTTGAAAATATCATCAAATTTGTTATTTAAAAATATCATCAAAAAGTGGGGGAGGGTGCGGGGTGTCGGCGGCGGCGGTGGAGCGGGGGAGGGTGCGGGGGGTCGTCGGCGGCGGTGGAGCGAGGGAGGGTGCGGTGGGTGCTTGGTGGCGAGGGGGATCAGGCGAGGGGGATAGCTATCGAGAAGGAGTGGGATCGAGATCGAGTGTCCTCATGAATATTCAATATTTTTTCATATTGAATATGAAAAAATATCATCAATTTGAAAAAATATTCATGAATTCAAAAAGTGCCCATGAAATTTAAAAATATTCATGATATCAAAAAGTGCCCGAGAAATGAAGACTACGATTTAAATACAATCGATCTTAGCTAGCTATCTGTTCACAATCTTCTTGCCCTTCTTTTTCACAAATGGAGTTCTTGTGTGCAACGGACGTCCTTTAGGTAGGGTGGTCCTGCTTCTTCTTGTGGTGTGTGCTGCTACTTCATCGTCGTCGTCATGTTCGATCTTCGGGTCGCCGTACTTGTCGAAGTCTTGCTCATTGGCTACTCCATCCATTCCGATGATCTTCCTTTTGCCTCTCCTCACGACAACACGACTGGGCTTTGGCGGGTCGGTAATGAAGAAGCATTGGTCCACTTGGGAAGCCAGTACCCATGGCTCATTTTTCGCGGTGACGTTTGCGCCCGCGGTCTTGGATTTGGCTTCGGGTATAACCATGGTGGTGAAATACCGGTCTTCTTTTAGGACGCTCTTGGCCCATCTGACACGGAACATCGGGACCTTCTCTCCAGTGTAGCTCAGCTCCCAGATCTCCTCGATCCTTCCGTAGTATCTGTCCTTGTCGTTACCGGTGTAGGATTCCATCGTTACCCCGGAGTTCTGATAACCATCGCTCTTCATGTCCTTGTTCTCGGTGTAGAATGTGTAGCCGTTGATATCGTACGCCTCATAGGTCATCAGGTTGTGCTCGGCGCCCTGTGACAAGGCGAATATGAGTTGTTCTTCCGCGGAAGAATCCTCATGTAAAGGGTACGACAGAAGCTTCTGCTTGAACCAACGCGTGAAACATGAGTTGTGCTCTTTGATTATATCTCCGTCCGTCCTCTGTTGGCCTCGGTCATTGTACGTCTTCTCAATAAAGGTTTTGTGCTCTACCACCCAAGGATCGACCACGTCTATGTGTTGTAGCGCGACTAGGTTTGCTCTTTCAAAGTCGGCGAGTCGACCCTCGAAGTCGACATGCATTTCGCGGCGACCCTCACGGTGACCCCATCCAGCGAGCCTGCCGAGGTGCCTGTTGACGGGCAGACCAACGGGGTTCTCGATGCCTAGATAATTCGTGCAGTAGGAGATGCACTCTTCGGTCAGAAAGCCCCTGGCTATACTTCCCTCTGGACGTGACATGTTGCGAACGTATCCTTTGATGACACCATTCATCCTTTCGAACGGCATCATGCTGTGCAGGAACGTCGGCCCGAGTTGGATGATATCCTCCACGATATGGACCAGCAGATGCACCATAACGTCGAAGAATGCGGGCGGGAAGTACATCTCAAGCTCGCATAGTATCACCACGATCTCTTCCTGTAGCCTTCTGAGTTGCCTCACGCCAATCGACTTCCGAGAGATGACGTCGAAAAAGTTGCATAGGCCAAATAGCGTTTCACGGACGTGCGCGTCCATGATCCCACGGATTGCAACTGGAAGTATCTGCGTCATCAGCACGTGACAGTCGTGAGACTTCATCCCGCTGAACTTCTGCTTCGCTGGGTCTAGGTATCTGCTTATCTTCCCCGCGTAACCGTAAGGAAGTTTTACTCCTACGAGGCAGGTGAAAAACTGCTCGATCTCCTCCTGACTTAGAGTGAAGCACGCGGGAGGGTAGTCATTTCCGGTCTTCTTGGCCTTTTTGCCTTTGCGACGACTTTCTGTGTCCTGCTTCGCCTCATCATCATCATCATTAGCGTGAAGCTCCTGCCTGATGCCCATTGATTTCAAGTCTGCCCTTGCTTTCAGCCCATCTTTGGTCCTCTCTGGCATGTTGAGCAGGGTACCAAGCAGACTCTCGCACACGTTCTTCGTGATATGCATGGCATCAAGGCTGTGAGGCACACGGTGGATCTTCCAGTACGGCAAGTCCCAGAAAACAGACCTCGTTTTCCATACCTTCAGCAGCGGCTCTGGCGCCTTTCGCTTCTTTCCCGGCTCTGGCGCCTTTTGCTTCTTTCCCGGCAGTGGGCAATCTTTCCAATTTTTCAACAGCTCGTCTATTTCCTCGCCGCTCCTCGTACGCGGGCGTTTTCGGGGTTCGGTTTCACCATCGAACAGATCCTTGCGTTTCCTCCACGGGTCATCATCGCGAAGCCACCTTCGATGTCCCATGAACACGGTTTTCGAAGACCCGGGATCTCTATCTAGCTGGCGATACGTTGTGTCATCCATGCACCTTACGCATCCAGAAAATCCGTGGACTACCTGCCCCGCGAGATATCCGTAACCGAGATAGTCGTGCACCGTCGTGAGCAGTGCGGCTCTCATAGGGAAATATTCTTTCTCTGCGGCGTCCCACGTATTGGCTGGCGTTTTCCACAGCGTGTCTAGCTCCTCCTTCAGCAGCCCCAGATACAGATTGATGTCGTTCCCTGGTTGTTTCGGCCCTTCAATTAGCATACTCATGTGAATGTACTTCCTCTTCATGCACAACCAGGGGGGAAGGTTGTACATCCACACAAACACAGGCCAGGTGCTATGTGTGCTTCTCTGGCTGCCAAACGGATTGACTCCATCGGTGCTCGCGCCCAGCACGATGTTCCTTGGATCCTTCCCAAATTCTGGGTATTCGAAGTTCAACGCTTGCCACTGGCTCGCATCCTTAGGGTGACTCAGCATCTTGTCTTTTTTATTTATCTCCGGATCATTTCCGTCATCTTCCCGCTTCTTCTCCTCCCTATCCGCGTGCCAACGCAGGAGCTTTGCTACCTTAGGGTCCGCGAAATACCGCTGCAGACGAGGAGTGATCGGAAAGTACCACACCGATTTTCGAGGAGCTTTCTTCCTCTTCTTGTATCGAGTGACGCCGCACACCGGACATATGGTAGACTCCGCGTGCTCGTCCCGATAAATGATGCAATTGTTCATGCACACATGGTATTTCACGTGCGGTAAATCCAGAGGACACACGATTTTCTTCGCCTCCTCGAAACTGGTCGGGCACTTGTTCCCCTTGGGAAGACGTTCGTGCCAGAATGACATGTTCTCGTCGAAGCATGCGTCGGTCATTTTGTGTTTTACCTTCATCTCCAGAGCCATGAGCGTTACTTTCAGGCGGGTATCCTCGGGCCTGCATCCTTCATACAATGGAGTAACCGCGTCTATCTCCAGTTGATCCAGCTTGGCTTTCTCTCGGGCGGCAGCTCTTGCGTTATCCGTCTGCTTGAGAAGCAGCTCTTGAATATGAGGGTCCTGCACCCAGCCTCCATCGTCGTCTGCTCCGGCATCTTCATCTTCATGATCATGCCCTTCGTCTTGATCTTCCTCATCATCATGTACGACATCTTCTACATGATGACTGTGTACAGCATCACCGTCGTGATCATGTCCTGGAGATTCTTCGTCTTCTCGCCCGCCCTCGCCGCGGTGGTTGTCTTGTTGCCCTTCCTCATTTCTTGCCCGGCCCCCATGGACGACTTCATAGTCATCTTCATCACCTTGCCACCGATAGCCATCCATGAAACCACGCAAGAGCAGGTGGTCCCGCACCTGCCCGGAATCCGGGTCCGCAATAAGGCTCTTCAGCTTGCATCTTCGACACGGACATCTTATCTCCGTCTCGTTCTTTTGAAGCATCTCGGCCTTCGCGGAGCTCAAAAACCTATTCACGATGCCTTCGGTCATCGTGCGGACCATGGTCGCCTGCGGGGTAGAGCAAAACGATATTTTAGAACCAAGAAAAAATTTGGCATGACCTTCCCTAAAAATAGGACCAAAAAGAATGCATAGTGCCAAAATTCTCGCCGAAACGGAAATGAATCAACATTCCGGCAAAATATTGGCAACTATCGCATTTCAAATACCGGTACCTGCAAACACAAACATATATGCAACACCACAAACATATGCAACACCACAAACATACATAGATCTAGCTAGGCCACAAAAAGTGCATGTGCACGTTGTTGGAGCGAGCTAGGGAGAAAAAAAGTAGATCTACAACATGAAGATAGCTTTCCCCTTACTTACCTATCAAAAAAAGGTAATTTCACCACTTAATTTTGATGAATCTATGGTGCAAATGAGGTGAGGAGGAGGAGGCAGCCGAAAGCTTGGAGAAGGAGGTGGAGGGAATGAAGTGGGGAAAGTGAGTGGGTAGGTGTGGCTGTCCAAAATATCTTGTTGGGGTCCCAGGTTACTAATGGCGCACCACCTGCAAATGCGCCATTAGTAACCCTGGTTACTAATGGCGCACCTGCAGGTGGTGCGCCATTAGTAGTTTTGCAAAAAAGTAAAATAAATAAATATATATACTAATGGCGCACGGAGTCACAGTGCGCCATTACTAGTTTAAACTAGTTTAAACTAGTAACGGTGCGCCATTAGTAGTTTTGCAAAAAAAAGAATACAGTACTGGCGCACTCTCTGCCTGGTGCGCCATTACTAGTTAGAACTAGTAATGGCTCACTTCGCTCGGATGCGCCATTAGTATGTATGGAAAATAAAAAAAACTATTACTAGTGACACACCGTTTGTCTGGTGCGCCATTGGTGTCTTCCACACTAATGGCGCATCACCAAATGGTGCGCCATTAGTATATAGTAGTGGCGCATCACCTGACAGGTGCGCCATTAGTGCCCATCCCATCTATAGTCCTTTTCCTAGTAGTGATATTGTCTTGCTCGATGTTAGGATCACCAAGATCCATGGTGACAATCATACCCTCATAAAAACCATACATTTTGCAAAGTGCTTCCCAATTTTGGCAACCAAAATGGGTTACGCTCTGAGAATTGCACATATTTACTTCAAAATCCATATCATGATGAGTCCTTAGGTATATTTTCTTTGTTTCAAAATTTTCATGGTCTTCAAAACCCATCCTATCCAAGACATAGCATCTTGCATGGCATGGGATAAGCTAGTCGAATTATAAAAGATGAAAATTAGACGTTGAAATAGTTGAAGTCATGCTTAATTAGAAAAAAAAACACTTGTCATTGTTGCGTACCGTTTCAACATTGAAGGTCTCCTCGAGCTTAATGCTGAAGCGCCGATCTTCATCCAGCTTAACGAACCTGTCGCACATACCTCGATCGTCGTGGCACCAACTGCACTCCCCCGGGAGACTGTCGTCGTCCGAGTACGACATTTCCTACGTTCATAATTCAAAGATTAAACTTATACATATTCTAGCACAAGTCATGCCAGAATTCACGGAAAAATCCGGCATGACCTTTGCTAAAAAAGGACATATCGAGCGCCTGAAATTTGCCGGAACGGAAATTAATCAACACTCCGACAAAACATAGGCCACTCGGAGGTGTAACCAAAACATGAAATAATTGCTTAAACTAAAAAATAACAACAAATATGACATGTTCAACTAGTTCTATTAATTCAACTAGTTCTTACTAAACATAAACTTACTATAAATAGAAAAAAACTAGTTCTTTCTAAAAATAAAGTAGTACAACTAGTTATTAATTTACTTACTAAACTAGTTCAACTAAAACTAAACTAGTTCTATTAATTCAACTCGTTCTTACTAAATATAAACTTACTATAAATAGAAAAAAACTAGTACATCTACTACTACTAATTAACATGTACTACTACATCTACTACTAATTAGCATCTACTACTGCTAATTATACAACTAGTTTACCATCACTACTACTAAAAATCATTATCTATGAATCATAAATTAACATCTACTACTACTAAAATTATCTACTAACTAAGCAAAGAGATAGGGGGTGGGGGAGGGGTGGGGGGCTTACATAGGGAGAGACGATGGCGGGGAGGTGTTCGGAAACGGAGGTAGGGGCGGCGAGGGCGGGCTCGGGATCGGGAGGTGGCGGTCCTGGGCGGGCTCGGGCGGCGGCGGTGAGGTCGAGGGTGGCGGCGGTGAGGTCGAGGGCGGCGATAGTGTGGTCGAGAGCGGCGGCGGGCGGCGGCGGTGAGGTTGAGGGCGGGCTCGGGCGGCGGCGGTGAGGGCAGGCTCGGGCTCGAGCAGCGGCGACAGGACTAGGGGAACAGACCGGGGGGGGGGGGGGTGAAAGGAGGGCTTAGCAAAATTTTGAGCCGGGGGGTGATTAAGTTGAACTAGCAGTAGCGCTCATACGGAAAACACGCTATAGCTAACTGATCTATAGCGCGTTTTAGTGAAAAATGCTGCTGCTAATGGAAGTAGTTATTTCTTTTGTTTATCCCAATATCAGTAACGCTTTGTCCTGAAAAAACGCTCTAAGTCTAAGCAATGTAAAAACATCAAAAATATGCATTGGTCATCATTGATCTTTTTGTGTAGGATCTAAATAGTCAACATGAAACCTCACTGTACCTGTATAGGTACAGGCGAGGATTCATATTGCAGCCACAAATCATACACATATAGTTCAATGAAGACCAAGTGCTCGAGATAGGTTGAGAAGTAACATATTTAAGGTGGTAAACACCTTGTTCACTTAGCTGTATGGGACTAAACTTAATTAGTTGCGGTGATACTTAGCAGTAGCGAGTTTTGAGGAAAAACGCTACTACTAAGTACTTTAGCAGTAGCGCGTCCCTTGGAAGGGCGCTACTACTGTATCTAGCCTGGATGCAACACCGTGGCAATTATAGTAGTAGCGCTCGTTTCACCTAGAGCGCTACTGCTACTTAGATATTAGTAGCGCTCTTTTCTGAAGCTCGTTACAGCGAATTAACAGTAGCGTCTGTTTTTAAACCACGTTGCTGCTAAGATTCTGTGTATAAGGTTTTCCCTAGTGGTGTGCTACTCATTGATCGACGCCGACAGGGGCGGATGGCGCCTCACCATGCCCATCCCGCCGTTGGGATCCGGCGTGGGAGGCGGCTTCATGGGCATTCTCTGCCCCATGCATCTCGCAGTTCCCACACCACCGACCTCCCTCCACAGCGCAGTCCCTTCGGTCGACCCCACGCACCAGCACCGCCACCTTGCATCAACAATCAGCACCAGAATCAAATAGTCCACCCATTCACCCATGCATATGCAGCAGACTAAGAGCATCTATAGTCGGGCGTCCCAAACCCTCCTCAAACGCCCGGGCGGGCCGCCCGATCACTGACCGGTCACGATTTTTTGACCCAGGTGGATGCCTCAAACGGGCTTCAAATGCCTGGGCTGACCGGTACCCCTCATATATAGCCCAAATATGAGGCGGATATGGGGGCGCCTGGGCAGGCCCGCCACGTCGGGCTGACGGCGGGGTCCCAGCAGGAAACACTCGGAAACCCGGCGGACCAAAGCTCATCTCCTCCGTCAGACCAGTGGCGCCGCTCCGCCGGGTCGTGTAGTGCCTAGCCTGGCTATTTAAGTCGACCGGCGGCACCGAAACCCTATCATTCATCCACATTTTCCTCCGCATGTCCGCCGCCGCCGCCACTATCCACTCCACCCGCCCGCCTAGTAGCCATGCCCCCCGCCGACGGGTGAGGAGCGAGCCATTTCTGACGCCAGAGCGCCGCTCGAGCTCCTTGAGCAGATCCGGGCTAGGCGCGAAGCCCGGATTGCCGCGGGGCTGCCTCCGGATGCAGTGGATCCAGAGGAGGAGTTGGAGGAGCAGGTGGAGGAGGAGGAGGAGGTTTAGGATGAGGAGGAAGAGGATGTGGGGGATGCTGGCGACGTGGATCTGCAGGCGGAGCAACAGGCTATCCTCGATTCCCTCCGGTCGGAGTCGGCTGCGGAGGTTAGATGCCGTCGCCAGCAGAAGCTGGAGGCGCAGCAGGCTGCAGAGAAGACGGAGATGCTCACCTACATGGATGAGGTCGAGCAGGAGGAGGATGAGTCGGAGCCCTCCTACCCGCCCGTCCAGTCGGCGCTCGGCACCGTCGTCGTGGACATCTCCGACGATGAAGAGTAGCTAGGATACTACGTAGTATTCCCTTCGTCCGAAAAAGTTTGTCCCTCAAATGGATGTATGTAGCATCAAGTTAGTGCTAGATATATCCATTTGAGGAACGAATGTATCTAGCAAGTTAGTGCTAGAATAGATACACCCATTTGAGGAACAAGCTTGGGACAGGTTTTTTCGGACGAAGAAAGTACGTAGTACGTACGATTTTTTTTGCATGCTTTGTATGGATCTAGGGATTAAAATACGAAAGAGGCAGATGCAGAGTGGCTAATTTGAGGGGTGACCGGTCACTGTTCCTGGACGCGGCAGACACGTCCGCAACGTTTGAGGAGCCCAATTTATAAAGTCCGATCGTAGATGCTCTAACTAGGATCCCGGAACACCAAAGAGAAATCTGGTGGCGCTCGTGCGTACCTGGAAATGCATGACACGGCAGGTCATGAGCGGACGACACCAGCATGGGCAGGAGCACGGTGGCGACGACGAGCCACCATGCGGCTACCCTTTGGCGGCACATGAAACAGGCCTGCTTCAGCTGGAACGTACTGAGCCACACAATTAGGTTAGTCCAAAATATAATGCAGGCATGCAGCCCGCTAAAAGCCCAGAACAAACCTCACTTATGTTAACCGGCTTTTACGATTCTGAGAAAAGAAAAAAGAAAAACCTGTTTTTGCGATTCTAAGAAGATAAAACCAACTCATTTCCCGTGATCGTTCAGCGCCAGGAAGGAACCGGCTAGGGACTTACACGAAAAATAAAGAAATATAACTTGTTTCCGCTCCTTAGAGCATCTCTAGACAATTTATCAAAACCGCTCACTCCTCTTTTTTTTTCATTTTGAGGAGTTAAACCCTCGCGAATTGGCTGACGCTTATATTTGAGTGGCCGCACCCGAGTCTTAGGATAATTTTGGCCCTTCCCTCCGCGCCAGCCCTCGGCGCCGCTTGGACCACAGCCCACACCGCAGGCCTCGACTCCCCACTCCCCTTCTATCGACCTGGCCGCTCCCACTCCCCCAAATGGCCGGATCCAGCCGTTAGAAGTCGCCAGCACCGAATCGACTTCGACGGCATGGATTGGGAGAATCTCATGGCCAAAGAAGATTTAAGTTATTTAGTTTTAGTATTTTTCACAAACCCTTGTTAGAGGGCAGGTTGCTCCCGCAATTTCATATAATAGGAAACAATGAAAATACTGATTGACACGGTTTATAGGGGAAAATAAAAAGTGCTTTTGCAATTTAGTTTTTAATATCCCAGTAGTAGTTTTATTTTGTTCGAATGGAGTAATTTTAAGTTCACGTTATGCAATGTATTGGATTGTTCTACATTTGTGTTTGAATTGAGTAGTTTGAATTTGTGTTTGAAATGAATTAGTGTGAAAAAGTTTTAGAGGGTTATTTAAGAGTTCGACTTGGAACCGGTTTTATTTAACTCTTCAAATATAAGGAGTTAGGGTTAGAGGCTGTTTGAGGGGCTACCTAGATTATAATGGACCGGTTAGAGATGCTTTTTGGTTATTGCATCACACATTCATGCCCTGTCTAAACGGAAGGTGCACGACGGTAGATAGCTAACGTTTGGGAGTTGGGACTATATGCTGGTAACTAAACATTCAGCTACGAGCATCTTTGCCAACATGTGTGTCCATCCCCGCAACTGAACTAGCTACTGAAGAGGAACTATATAGTTATAAACTTTGTTCGATGGTGAATTGAAAGATATATTTTTTTGTCATATAACACATGCTTCGCTAATTAAATTGAAGACTTAAAAACATGTGTCCAACTTATAAATTCGGGTAGAGGTGATATTAGGGAGATTGGGCTCCATGGCATTTTGACACCGTACTCAACTTTTTTCAGCCACGTTGCAACATCGCCAAATTGCACCTTCAAACTAGCACGGAAAAACATGAACAAAGCGTAAACGTAAAAAGAAGCAAAGTTCAACTGATGCCATTATCCTACTAGATGACGACGAGCACTCAATCGTGACCATCATTTCCATGACTAATTTAAACTCATCATCTTCTAGCGGTTGGCAAGATAAGAGTATGTAATCCCTCGGACTAGTCAACCATCTGGAAATCACTCAAAAGAGTATGTCCATCCTTGGGGACGGAATGACCGCCACCACCAAAAACTACAATTATATTTATTCACACTCTACCACATCCACTTACAATTCTACAACTGTTGCAACCTAAACACATGAGTTGTCCTTTCACAAATTTGCAACAAACTCAATCATCCTATTGGTGAATATCCATGTTTGCATTCCTAATAGCTTCTGGCATAGGTCAAAGTCGAATTAAGTATGGGAGAAGAGTGTGCTTACTTGCCATTTTTCACATGTTTGTTTGCATGTCGTGGTCTACCTGAGAGGACGGAGGCTAAGATACTGGTGGTGTATGCGGTTAAGAGGTGGACATGAAGTATCAATTAGATGTTGGTTGATGAAACTACACAAGCCCCACGCCATACCAATGGAGTGAGATGCTACAATATTCAGGAAGAAAAATGAAGTATGCACTCAAGTGCAATGAGATCACGTCTATCATCAAAGATGCATGCATGACACATGATGGGTGGAGAATAGCAAACAGATATCTCAAGGCCATGACAAATAAGTTAGTAGCACCGATGAGAGAGCAGGAGAAGAGAGTTGTGATGGCTAATGTTGAAATGGCTATAGATAGAACCATAACAGCTCCTCTTGCTCTAGATGTCGCTACCATGCGAGGGGTGTGCTCGGCCCAAAATGACCATACATCAATTGCAACGGCTTGTTAGGCATCGCAGACAACTAATATACTAGATCTTTGGAATCAAATACGAAGGTGCAGAAAAGGAAACACGTATTTGAGCAGCTACTTGACATTGGTACCTAGGAGAAAAGTGGAGGACTATGTGTATCAATGGACCACGAGGCTTGTAAATGCTCAAAGAAGGCACAATGATCACTTGAAGAGTGAAAATAATTAGAATCCAGCTCCCCTTGAGTACGCTAGCCTATGTTCTTAATTATTTGTGGGTCTAATGAACTTCACGGATAAAATATCGAAGTCGTTGTGCACTACTACTTTCAAAAAACTTGATGTGAGCAAAAAAATTGTATCATTTTTTAATGTTTTCTAGAATACAAGACTGAGCAATCAAACACATATAAAAAATCACATGGGGTTGTGGCATGTATAAAAATACGGAGTGAGTTCTCAAGTGTTTTCGTCAAGCTGCCACACTCGTACTTCCGTTTCATTGAACACATTATTTATTTATTACTTATTTGTTCCATGATATCTATCACAATATTTAATTACACACACTCAGCAAATTTAATTACATTTTTTATTTCATTATAACTTATTCTATCAATATACGAAGAATATGGTTCCATATCTCCATTACACTTAGCAAAATTAATTACATTTTATACTTATTTATTACTCATTTTATGTATATGGAGTTGTACCAATTCTATTCTATTTTTACACATAGCAAAATTAACCACATTTCCGACCTTCATATAGCTCAATTTATCAATGAATGATCATGATTAGTAGATCATCCAATTACAAAGAAAGATTAACCATGTGATGATATGGTTGAATGTTAAGATAAACCATTCTTTCATACAAATTTTAGCATCTATAAATGTAGGTATGGTTACACTCAATTTAAATCATACTTTACAAGATCAATCAAATTTGTTATTTAGTTTTGAAACATTCCCCTTGAATATAAGAAAAAACTAAAACAAGTAATAACCATATGCCTCCACATATTAATTTATGCCCCTTAGGCAAATCAATATATGTATATCCGTATATGTTAGTCTTCACTTCTGGATTCTTAAATATATTGGCAAATGGATCTAAATTATAGTCTAACAAATATCTTGATAGTGGGTTCTAGATTAGGAGTATATAATTTTCTATCATATGTGTAAGTAAGTAGACAATTCTAGAAATGTCTACCAGGATTTACAGTCAAATAGTTAAAACATTTATTTACTAGTTTTAATATCGTGTAACTATCAATTTCTTCATTTTTGGTGCAAATAAGTGTGATTTTAGTCGTACTAGTCTTGCGTAATCGTAATTGCATTCAAGCATGTATGACATGCTACAACCACTTTCCTTCTGAACGAATCACAATTATTAAAACAATGCACCCTAGAGCTACAAGAAATCAAATCAAACACAAAACTTACCTGCAGAGTAGCATTAGGCGCATCTTGGTCACCGCCCCGAGCACACTTGATGACCGATCCCCTCCAAGCTTGATGACCACCACCATAGACCAAGATCCAAGGTTGCTTGCTCAAGACTTTGCACCCACAATCTGGTGAACCAAAATAGAGACAAGGGATGACATGTTGTTGGGGAACGTAGTAATTTCAAAAAAAATCCTACGCACACGCAAGATCATGGTGATGCATAGCAACGAGAGGGAGAGTGTATCTTCATACCCTTGAAGATCGCTAAGCGGAAGCGTTTGTGAACGCGGTTAATGTAGTCATACGTCTTCACGGTCCGACCGATCCAAGTACCGAACGCACGGCACCTCCGAGTTCTGCACACGTTCAGCTCGATGACATCCTCACCTTCTTGATCCAGCCAGACGGGCATAGCATACTTTATAGAACCTAAGACTGAGGCATAGGGAATGACTTTTCATTCTCTTTCTATTTTCTGCCATGGTCGGGTTTTGAGTCTTACTCAACTTCACACCTTGCAACACAGGCGAGAACTCCTTATTTGACTGTTCCATTTTTGAACTACTTCAAAATCTTGTCAAGGCATGTACTCATTGAAAAAACTTATCAAGCGTCTTGATCTATCTCTATAGATCTTGATGCTCAATATGTAGGTAGCTTCACCGAGGTCTTTCTTTGAAAAACTCCTTTCAAACACTCATTTATGCTTTGCAGAATAATTCTACATTATTTCTGATAAACAATATGTCATTCACATATACTTACCAGAAATGTTGTAGTGCTTCCACTCACTTTCTTGTAAATACAGGCTTCACCGCAAGTCTGTATTAAAACTATATGCTTTGATCAACTTATCAAAGCGTATATTCCAACTCCGAGATGCTTGCACCAGTCCATAGATGGATCGCTGGAGCTTGCATATTTTGTTAGCACCTTTAGAATTGACAAAATCTTCTGGTTATATCATATACAATTCTTCTTTAATAAATCCATTAAGGAATGCAATTTTGTTTATCAATTTGCCAGATTTCATAAAATACGGCAATTTGCTAACATGATTTGGACAGACTTAAGCATCGCTACGAGTGAGGAAATCTCATCGTAGTCAACACCTTGAACTTCTCGAAAACCTTTTTGCGACAATTCAAGGTTTGTAGATAGTAACACTACTAACAGCGTCCGTCTTCCTCTTGCAGATCCATTTATTATCAATGGCTTGTTGATCATCGGGCAAGTCAACCAAAGTCCACACTTTGTTCTCATACATGGATCTCATCTAAGATTTCATGACTTCAAGCCATTTCGTGGAATCTGGGCTCATCATCACTTCCTCATAGTTCGTAGGTTCGTCATGGTCAAGTAACATGAACTCCAGAATAGGATTACTATACCACTCTGGTGCGGAACGTACTCTGGTTGACCTACAAGGTTCGGTAGTAACTTGATCCGAAGTTTCATGATCATCATCATTAACTTCCTCACTAATTGGTGTAAGCATCACTGGAACTGATTTCTGTGATGAACTACTTTCCAATTCGGGAGAAGGTACAATTACCTTATCAAGTTTTACTTTCCTCCCACTCACTTCTTTCGAGAGAATCTCCTTCTCTAGAAAGGATTCATCTTAGCAACGAATATTTTGCCTTCGGATCTGTGATAGAAGGTGTACCCAACAGTTTCCTTTGGGAATTCTATGAAGACGCACTTCTCCGATTTGGGTTCGAGCTTATCAGGTTGAAACTTTTTCATGTAAGCATCGCATCCCCAAACTTTAAGAAATGACAACTTCGGTTTCTTGCCAAACCACAGTTCATAAGGCGTCGTCTCAACGGATTTTGATGGTGCCCTATTTAAAGTGAATGCAGCTGTCTCTAAAGCATAACCCCAAAACGATCATGATAAATCGGTAAGATACATCATAGATCGCGCTATATCCAATAAAGTACAGTTATGACGTTCGGACACACCATTATGCTGTGGTGTTCCAGGTGGCATGAGTTCGTGAAACTATTACACATTGTTTTAATTGAAGGCTAAACTCGTAACTCAAATATTCGTCTTCGCAATCAAATCGTAGAAAACTTTATTTTCTTGTTATGATGATTTTCCACTTCACTCTGAAATTCTTTGAACTTTTTCAAATGTTTCAAACTTATGTTTCATCAAGTAGATATACCCATATCTGCTCAAATCATTTGTGAAGGTCAAAAAATAACGATACCCGCCACGAACCTTACTACTCATTGGTCTGCATACATCAGTATGTATTATTTCCAACAAGTCAGTAGCTCGTTCCATTGTTCCGGAGAACGGAGCTTTAGTCATCTTGCCACAGTTCGCAAGCATCAAATAATTCATCACCAAGTGATTCCGAAAATCCATCTTTATGGAGTTTCTTCATGCGCTTTACACCGCACTACTAGGAAAAGGCATGCTAGTGGCGCACCAGTTTTGCCTTCTAATGGCGCGCTACTGATGCGCCACTAGCATCACGCCATTAGAATTAAATTCTAATGGCGCATCACTGGTGCGCCATTAGTATCTGGTGTTCTAATGGCGAACCATGTAGTGCACCATTAGAATTGCCCATATTGCGCCATTAGAATTCCTGCTAGGGTAATGGCGCACCACATAAAAGTGCGCCATTAGTAACAATTTTTTTCAAATGTTTTTTTAGATTTTTTTTCCGTTTTTTCTTAATCTCAGGTCACTATGGCTTAATCTCGGGTCAATATGCTTAATCTCAGGTCAAATCGCACTCCGTGGTCAAACTTCCCGAAAGGTCACCCGTCGTCACACTACTCCAGCCCAAGCACGCTTAACTTCAGAGTTCTATCCAACCCCAGCAACAGCTCACTTCACAGGCACTTGTTGATATATTTAGCATATCAATCCTATTATACCTTGTTGTTGTCTAGGACTTTGTTCATGTTCATGACTATGATGAAATTTTGAAAAATATTTCAAACTTCCCGGTCATATTATGTATCATTTTTTGAAAAAAAATCGAAAAAAAATTCAAAACCATTTTTTTGTTATTAGTGGCGCACCACATCCACGGTGCGCCACTAGTAAGTTTGAAATTTTTTGAATTTTTTTGCCTCTAGATCTTGAAAGCCCCATAACTTTTTTTGTTAGGTTTTTGGGGATTTTGAAAATGTTTAACGGGGTTCCCCCCAGTTAAATTTGGATGTAACTTTTCAAGTAGATGATTTTTCATATAAAAAACTTTTTAATCCGAGTTCGTATGCAAAAGTTATGCCCATTTTACAAATTTCCAGAGAGATTTTGCAAATAAATTCGAAATTCATATTTGTAAATTTTTCCAACAACTAGACCACATATCACATGGGAAACTTATTTTCTTTTATTTTTTTGACATTTCCATCATTTTCTTTTATTTTTTTTAAAACTAAAAAGGCGGTCAAGGGGGGATGCATTCGATATTGGGCCAAGTTAGTAATGGCGCACCGTGGGGTGGTGCGCCATTACTAGTTAAACTAGTAATGGCGCACCACATCAACGATGCGCCATTACTAGTTTAAAAAAAATTGAATTTTTTTTAAATTTTTTTTGAAAAAAAATTAGTAATGGCTCACCAGTGGACAGTGCACCATTACTAGTTAAAACTAGTAATGGCGCACTAGTAATGGCGCACTGTCCACAGGTGCACCATTACTAACAAATTTATTTTTTTTATTTTTTTTACTTTTTTTTCAAAACTACTAATGGCGCACGAGGGATGTGGTGCGCCATTACTATGTCAACTAGTAATGGCGCACTATACAAGGGTGCGCCATTAGTAACAATTTGTTTTATGTTTTTTTTCAAAACTACTAATGGCGCACCACACACCAGGTGCGCCATTAGTAATATATTACTAATGGCGCACCGAGACATTGTGCGCCATTAGAATATAGTAATGGCGCACCACATGACAGGTGCGCCATTAGTGGCCATTCCATCTATAGCCCTTTTTGTAGTAGTGCCGATATGACCCGAACGGCAGTGACAAAAATAAGTTGCACTATCATTATTAATTTTGCATCTTTTGGCATCAATATTATGAATATGTGTATCACTACGATCGAGATCCAACAAACTGTTTTCATTGGGTGTATGACCATTGAAGGTTTTATTCATCTAAATAGAACAACAATTATTCTCTGACTTTAAATGAATAACCGTATTGCAATAAACATGATCAAATCATATTCATGCTCAACGCAAACGCCAAACAACATATATTTAGGTTCTACACTAATCTCGAAAGTGTAGGGAGAGTGTGATGATGATCATATCAATCTTGGAACTACTTCCAACACACATCATCACTTCACCCTCAACTAGTCTCTGTTTATTCTGTAACTCCAGTTTCGAGTTACTAATATTTAGCAACCGAACAAGTATCAAATAGTCGGGGGCTACTATAAACACTAGTAAAGTACACATCAATAACATGTATATCAAATATACACTTGTCACTTTGCCATCCTACTTATCCACCAAATATTCAGGGCATTTCCGTTTCCAGTGACCATTTCCTTTGCAGTAGAAGCACTCAGTTTCAGGCTTTGGTCCAGACTTGGGCTTCTTCACTTGAGTAGCAACTTGCTTGCCGTTCTTCTTGAAGTTCTCCTTCTATCCCTTTTCCCTTTTCTTGAAACTAGTGATCTTGTTAACCATCAACACTTGATGCTCTTTCTTGATTTCTACCTTCGTTGATTTTAGCATCACGAAGAGCTTGGGAATCGTTTCTGCTATCCCTTGCATATTATAGTTCATCACGAAGTTCTACTAACTTGGTGATGGTGACTAGAGAACTCTGTCAATCACTATCTTATCTGGAAGATAAACTCCCACTTGATTCAAGCGATTGTAGTACCCAGACAATCTGAGCACATGCTCACTAGTTGAGGAATTCCCCTCCATCTTTTAGCTATAGAACTTGTTGGAGACTTCATATCTTCAACTCGGGTATTTGCTTGAAATATGAACTTCAACTCCTGGAACATCTCATATGGTCCATGACATTCAAAACGTCTTTGAAGTCCCGATTCTAAGCCGTTTAAGCATGGTGCACTAAACTATAAAGTAGTCATCATATTGAGCTAGCCAAACGTTCATAACGTCTGCATCTGCTCTTGCAATAGGTCTATCACCTAGCGGTGCATCAAGGACATAATTCTTCTGTGCAGCAATGAGGATAAACCTCAGATCATGGAAACAGTCCGCATCATTGCTACTATCATTTTTCCACTTTGTTTTCTCTAGGAACACATATAAAACATAGGGAAGCAACAACGCGAGCTATTGATCTACAACATAATTTGCAAAATACTATCAGGCCTAAGTTCATGATAAATTAAAGTTCAATTAAGCATATCTTAAGAACTCCCACTTAGATAGACATCCCTTTAATCATCTAAGTGACCACGTGATCCAAATCAACTAAACCATGTCCGATCATCACGTGAGATGGAGTAGTTTTCAATGGAGAACATCACTATGTTGATCATATCTACTATATGATTCACGCTCGACTTTTCGGTCTCCAGTGTTCCGAGGCCATATCTGTATGTGCTAGGCTCGTCAAGTTTAACTTGAGTATTCCGCATGTGCAACTGGTTTGCACCCGTTGTATTTGAACGTAGAGCCTATCATACCCGATCATCACGTGGTGTCTCAGCACGAAGAACTTTCGCAACGGTGCATACTCAGGGAGAACACTTATACCTTGAAATTTAGTGAGAGATCATCTTATAATTCTACCGTCAATCAAAGCAAAATAAGATGCATAAAGGATAAACATCACATGCAATCAGTATAAGTGATATGATATGGCCATAATCATCTTGTGCTTCTGATCTCCATCTCCGAAGCACCGTCATGATCACAATCGTCACCGGCGCGACACCTTGATCTCCATCGTAGCATCGTTGTCGCGTTGCCAACTATTGCTTCTACGACTATCGCTACCGCTTAGTGATAAAGTAAAGCAATTACAGGGCGATTGCATTGCATACAATAAAGCGACAACCATATGGCTCCTGCCAGTTGCCGATAACTCAGTTACAAAACATGATCATCTCATACAATAAAATATAGCATCATGCCTTGACCATATCACATCACAACATGCCCTGCAAAAACAAGTTAGACGTCCTCTACTCTGTTGCTGCAAGTTTTACGTGGCTGCTACGACCTTAGCAAGAACCGTTCTTACCTACGCATCAAAACCACAACGATATTTCGTCAAGTTAGTGTTGTTTTAACCTTCTCAAGGACTGGGCGTAGTCACACTCAGTTCAACTAAAGTTGGAGAAACTGACACCTGCCAGCCACCTGTGTGCAAAGCACGTCGGTAGAACCAGTCTCGTGTAAGCGTACGCGTAATGTCGGTCTGGGTCGCTTCATCCAACAATACCGCCGAACCAAAGTATGACATGTTGGTAAGGAATATGACTTGTATTGCCCACAACTCACTTGTGTTCTACTCGTGCATATAACATCTACGCATAAAACTTGGCTCGGATGCCACTGTTGGGGAATGTAGTAATTTCAAAAAAAATCCTACGCACACGCAAGATCATGGTGATGCATAGCAACGAGAGGGAGAGTGTATCTTCATACCCTTGAAGATCGCTAAGAAGAAGCATTTGTCAACGCGGTTGATGTAGTCGTACGCTTCACGATCCAACCGATCCAAGTACCGGACGCACGACACCTCCGAGTTCTGCACATGTTCAGCTCGATGACGTCCTCGCCTTCTTGATCCAGCAAGACGGGCAAAGTAGTGGATGAGTTCCGGCAGCACGACGGCGTGGTGACGGTGTTGGTGAAGAACAATCTCCGCAGGGCTTCGCCTAAGCACTACGGAAACTGTGATGGAGGATAAACTAGAGAGGACGGGGTTGCCGGCACACGGCTTGGTGTTTCTTGATGTGTCTTGGGTGCTAGCCCTGCCCCTCAATTTATATGTTGAGCCCTGTGGTCAAAACTTGGAGTAAAAGCCTCCTCAAAGTCGGTTTTGCCCGAAAGGCAAGACTCCTACATGGACTCTAGGGCTAGACGCCAGGGTTCCTGGCGTCTACCCCCTAGACGCCAGGGTTCCTGGCGTCTAGCCTCTGGTTTGCGCAAAACTTCCTTTTGCACTTTCCAAAAGCCTCGTGGGCTTTCCCCTTTGGCTCAAATAACGTGTTCTCGTACCCAAACATTTTGGGAAACATCTGGAACCCCTTCCGGTGAATTCCGGAACCCTTCCGGAGATCAAACACTATTATCCCATATATCAAACTTTATCTCCGGACCATTTCGGAGTTCCTCGTCATGTCCGTGATCTCATCCGGGACTCCGAACAACATTCGGTTACCAACATACATAACTCATATAATACTATATCATCAACGAACGTTAAGCGTGCGGACCCTACGGGTTCGAGAACTATGTAGACATGACCGAGACATTTCTCTGGTCAATAACCAATAGCGGAACCTGGATGCCCGTATTGGCTCCTACATATTCGACGAAGATCTTTATCGTGCGAACCGCATAACAACATAAGTTGTTCCCTTTGTTATCGGTATGTTACTTGCCCGAGATTCGATCGTCGGTATCATAATACCTAGTTCAATCTCGTTACCGGCAAGTCTCTTTACTCGTTCCATAATACTTCATCCCGCAACTAAATTATTAGTCATAATGCTTGCAAGGCTTATAGTGATGAGTATTACCGAGAGGGCCCAGAGATACCTCTCCGACAATCGGAGTGACAAATCCTAATCTCGAAATACGCCAACCCAACATGTACCTTCGGAGACACCTGTAGAGCTCCTTTATAATCACCCAATTACATTGTGACGTTTGGTAGCACACAAAGTGTTCCTCCGGTAGACGGGAGTTGCATAATCTCATAGTTGTAGGAACATGTATAAGTCATGAAGAAAGCAATAGCAACATACTAAACAATCAAGTGCTAAGCTAACAGAATGGGTCAAGTCAATCACATCATTCTCCTAATGATGTGATCCCATTAATCAAATGACAACTCATGTCTATGGTTAGGAAACTTAACCATCTTTGATTCAACGAGCTAGTCAAGTAGAGGCATACTAGTGACACTATGTTTGTCTTTGTATTCACACATGTATTATGTTTCCGGTTAATACAATTCTAGCATGAATAATAAACATTTATCATGAAATAAGGAAATAAATAATAACTTTATTATTGCCTCTAGGGCATATTTCCCTCACATGTCTCTCCATGTCGGCCAACATATGTAAATTGTCGTTAAAACAAGGTGGAGCATATCAGGGTCAAACATAAGAGCTCTAGCGTCATGGAGTACTCAAAGGGGCAACATGCAGTCGTGTGCTGACATGCAACAGCATAGTGGCTACTCAAAGGAATCAGTTGATGGCATCATGAAAATATACTCTACTCTTTAGGTGGTGCATAATATAGTTAAGACCAGGCAAAGATCATTGGAATGCTTGTTTGGACAAAAATGCCCCAATATTAGCAGATTATTTAAGAAGACTCGAAGATGATATATATTTGGGTTTATCTAAGCAGCCAGATAGGCAGGACCATACTCTACTAATCCTTATGCCAAAAGTGGCTAGGCTAGCGAAATTGGTTCAATTAGACCGATTGCACTTTGCAATGTTCTCTATAAGGTAGCTTCAAAAGTTATGTCAAATAGTCTGGAAAATATTGTTCCATAAATCATTGTGGAAGAACATTGTGTTTGTATCAGGAATGTTAATCACGGATAATGTTATCACTGCATTTGAGTGTTTACATTTCATGCAGGGGAAAATGCAAAGAAATAACACATCATTTTTGTGCCCTAAAATTAGATACGAGGAAAGAATACAATCGTTTGGAGTGGAGCTACGCACAAGAGATCATGCTGAAGCTAGGGTTTCATAGTCACTGGGCGGACATGATGATGAGACTTATTTCTCCTGCTTCTTAATCAGTCCTTTTCAATGGATCGAGGATGCAAAGTTTTTCTCCTCTCAACGTATTAGAAAAGGTGATCTTATATTCCCACATTAGTTTCTTCTTGCAACGGACGATTTTTTAGCCTATTTAAAGATCATTGTCTATAATCAATTCTTCATGGATGAAAAGTGTATGTGCCAGTTCCGGCAGTTAGTCACTTGTTATTGGTAGATGATAGTCTTCTATTCTCTAGGGAAGATGTGGGGAGTGCACAACAAACTATTGAGGTTCTAGACATATATTGTGACGATTCAGGTCAGAGGATTAACCTTGAAAGGTCATCAATATTTTTCAGTAAGGGGTGCAGGAAGTTTTTGCGACGATAGGTAAAGGATATACTAAATGTCCAATCTGAATCGTTGCTTGAGAAATATTTGGGAATGCCAACATATATAGGAAGAAATAAAAATGGAAACTTTAAATATTTAAAAGATAGAACATGGACTTATGTACAAGGATCGATAGAAAAAATGCTATCAACTGTTGATAAGGATGGATGGACCAAGTCGGTGGCTTAGGCAATCCCAGTTTTCTCCATATCATGTTTCAGGCTTCCTAGAGGGTTGTGTGAACATATAAATAAACTATTCCAAAAAATTTGGTGGGGAAGCAAGGCTGGCAAACGAAAAAATCGTTTGGTTGCTTGTTCAGACATGACGAAACCTAGGTATATGGGATGCATGGGTTTCAGAGACACCGAATTATTCAATTTGGCACTTGTGGCTCATCAGGCTTGGAGAATTTTGCAATGCCCAAAAGTTTGAGTGCTAAAGTTCTAAAATAAAAATATTTTGCACTAGGAGATTTTCTTACAACAAGTTTGACCTCTCGTTGTTAGAAGGTTTGGAGGGCGATGCTTGATGGGCTTGATACTTTAAAACTAGGCCTTATTAGGAGGATTATTAGTAAAGGGACAGATCCATGGGAAGGCAATTGGCTGCCCAGTAATGGCTCTTTGCAGACGACAACTTGGTTATTGGATGGGCCACCTAGAAAGGTCAATGAGCTGATTAGTCATACATCGGCCACATGGAACAAAGAAAAATAGGATCAGGTTTTCCTGCCAATGGATGTCGATGTTATGAAAAAATATCGCTTTGAATACTAGAAATCAAGATTTTTGGGCATGCAATTATGATGGTAAAGGATTTTTTCTGGATGGTCACTATAGGATGTTTGTCACCACCAAGGTCATGAGGGAGGCGTGGCTGGATGGGTCGGCTACAACATTGTATTTGAAGATGAAAACAAACAGTGGACATCGCTATGGAAGGTTCATGTCCCAGCAAAGATTTGTGCTGTTCTATGGAGATTAACAAAACAATCTATACCAGTTGGTGATGAGCAACACACGGTCTCTGCGTAACTAAGATACACATAGTCAATTATCAATAGTGTGATAAAAGAAAATAGAAAACATACATCTCAACAACAGTAGACTCACATAAAACCGACACTATATATGCCTATGTACAAGGGGATGGTGCACCGATTCAGAGATTATCTTGTCATTCATGTTGGGTGAAAACATCCCTGGCCACCCACTCGACCTGAGAGGTGGTTTTACTTTCACACGATCAATGCAAATTCGGAGTGTGGGGTTTTCTTTACGAAACCCGCTTAGTACTGGCCAAATCTACCTACTGCCGCATAAACTGGAGTAATGTGTTGCTTTGGGGTCCATGTTTTTGTTTTAAGCTCATATGATGAAAAGGGTCTCTCCCACTTTATATTATCAAGTAACAACCAACCGATACAACCAGCTCGTTGGGGCAGCGACACAAACATGCCCAAAAGAATATTAATAAGGAGATAAATAAAGTACATTTGTACAGACAAGAGTGAAAAAAGGAAAATAGTATATTCAATGCCAATTTTGAACATGAGAACTAAATGATTAATGAAAGTCCGATCAACAACATCAAAGATGTGTTTCCATCGAGTTCTATAAAGTTGCAACATTCTTGCTATTCACTTGGTGTTTCAAAAGCATCAAATCTTGCTTGACGAGGAACTTCCATGTGTTAACACTTGGCACTTCATTTTTGAAGAATTTTCAATTTCTTTGATCCAAATATTCTAGCAACCTAAAATGATTATATCGAAGGCAATTCCTTTCGCCATCTTTAGAGAGGTGAAAACAATTTCATCGTAAATTTGGATACCTCTCCTTTTGCTTTGCACTTTCTTTGGCCAACATTTTTGAGCAAATATATAGTCCCAAAAAAGATGCAAAGAAGTTTCCTCGGAGTTTTCATTGCAAAAAACACAGTCACAACTCACAACCCCTATTAAGGAATTCAGTGGACTAACCAGTTAACTGGCTGATTAATCCCTACTCGTAGGGTCAGTGAGTAGCCGATAAACTGATAAATTGGTCAATTAATTGATTAACTTGTCGATTAGCCTATTAATCCCCTACTCGCCAGCCAACTGATCACCTACAGTTAACGATTTCCTCACAGAAATCAACACAAAATGTTTTTTAACAGATTTTTGGTATTGACCCTGTCATAAAGGAGCAACCAGCAAAATGATTGACACTTTTCCATGGAAAGTTGAAGATGATATGTGCAATTTGTCTCCCTTTCTTGAGGAATAACATGTTCCACCCCAAGGGTAACCTCATTTATTAATAGCTTGAGGGTTGCATTTTTGAAGGATTAACTCTCTCCGATCAGTACATTGGGGGAAAGGCCTGTGTAGAAACAACGATCTAAAAATTGTCTGCCAAATCTTCAAATTTGAACATTTCAGTGAAGGAAACTCTCCTCCCGCCTGCCCGGGGCATGCTATGCTATGTTCTTGGTTATTTATGAGTCTAATGAACTTTGCAGGAGAAAAAGCAAGCACCAGTTGAACTTGATGTGATCAAATTCTATTTATTTATAGAAAAATCACAAAAACGCAAATGAGGCTGCAGTTCGTAAGACAACTATGGAGTGGGTACCTCAAATGTCGTTGAATACATGTATTATTTCTTTATAATTCATTCAGCCTACAAATAACGGTAACTAACATGACTTTTTGTTACACTTAGCAAAATTTATTATATTCTATTTCCTTATAACTTATTCTATCAATATACGATTAATATCAGTAGATAACTCCATTATGCTTAGCAAAATTAATCACATTTTTTACTTATTTATAACTTATTCTATGTTTATGGAGTTGTAAGTACTTTGTTTTGACTTTACACTAGCAAAATTGATCACATTTCCTATCGTTTTTATAGCTCAATTAATCATTGTACCATTTAGAAAGATTGACCAGATAACAATATTGTCGAATATGAAGGTAAACCATTCTTTGTTAAAAAACAACCATCACTATTATGCTTGCACGCAATTTGAATCACATTTTGCACGGATAAATTATTAGTTATGTTATTTCAAAACTTTGCCCTCCAATAACCTTCCATTATGAGGATCCTCTTGTATATAAGAAATTTTTTGGAAGTGACATAATCACTGGCCTCAGGGAATAGTCTATACCACTTATGTGAAATATTAATGATTATATTGACATGTTTATTGTTCACTTGAGGTTTTTAGATATCTTGGCAAAGAGATCTACATTGTCTAGTCTAACAAATATCTTGATAGTGGGTTCTAGAGTATATAATTACCTATCGCATGCGTAAGTAGCCAATTATAGATATTTTTACAAACATTTGTTCTCAAATAGTTGGAATCGCTTGTTTACTAGTTTTCTTATCGACAAATGCCTATCTTTTTTTCTTATAGTGCAAATAATTGTGCTTGCAACCAAAACCATTGTGCTCGAGTGTGATTGCCCTAAGGTGATTGAGAATTTGAAAAAAAATTGCATGTGTGAAGGTTAGTGCTTACTAGAGTGTGCAAATAAACATGACCACATCATCGGCTTTGGGCCTAGGCAGGAAGGATGATCGGGTGCATGTTTGTGCGTTTTTTGGAGGGGGGAGGTGGGTGAGTAGTAAGGAGCACATATATACATTTCTCAATCATCAGTAACCATCATGCATGTGCCCAACCGGATGGAGCCCCAAGCCCAGGAGGAAAAAGAACACATCCCAGCAGGCTAGTAGGAAAAGAATGGATCAAAGGAAATGATTCAGTTTAGGAGGAGAAGCAATCGACTATGGCAAAGGTGAACGACAGTTCGTGTTTCATGATCTACATCGACAATCTATGTCGATTCGTCTTGTTGATCACAATGCCAAATACCAGTTCCTCGCTTCCTCCTCTAGGACCTGACTCCCCACATCACGTGTGCAGGACCGCGACTTTGTAATGTGAGCCTGAATAATGTCAACGGGAGGGGGGTGTATCGTGGATCAAGGGTGGCTGGGCTTCCCCATTGCCCACAAGTACTTCTTGACATTCAAGTGTTGGGGAATGTAGCAATTTCAAAAAAAAATCCTACGCACGTGCAAGATCATGGTGATGCATAGCAGCGAGAGGGGAGAGTGTGTCCACGTACCCTCGTAGACCGAAAGCGGAAGCGTTAGAACAACGCGGTTGATGTAGTCGTACGTCTTAACGATCCAACCGATCAAGTATCGAACGCACGGCACCTCCGAGTTCAGCACACATTCAACTCGATGACGTCCCTCAAACTCCGATCCAGCCGAGCTTTGGGGGAGAGTTCCGTCAGCACGACGGCGTGGTGACGATGATGATGTTCTACCGACGCAGGGCTTCGCCTAAACACCGCTACGATATTATGAAGGTGGACTATGGTGGAGGGGGGCACCGCACACTGCTAAGAGATCTAAGGGATCAATTCTTGTCTCTAGAGGTGCCCCCCTGCCCCCGTATATAAAGGAGGGAGGGAGAGGCCGGCCCTAGAGGGGGCGCGCCAAGTGTGGGGAGTCCTACTAGGACTCCCAAGTCCTAGTAGGATTCCCATTTCCTTTCCGGAGTAGGATAGAAGGAAAGAGGGGGAGAGGGAGCAGGAAAAGGGGGCTGCACCCCTTGTCCAATTCAGACCAGAGGGGGGGCGCGCGCCTCCTTCCTTTTGACCTCTCTCCTCTATTCCCGTATGGCCCAATAAGGCCCATATACTTCCTGGTGAATTCCCATAACTCTCTCGTACTCCAAAAAATACCCGAATCACTCGGACTCTTTCCGAAGTCCGAATATAGTCGACCAATATATCGATCTTTACGTCTCGACCATTTCGAGACTCCTCGTCATGTCCCCAATCTCATCCGAGACTCTGAACTACCTTCGGTACATCAAAACACATAACCTCATAATATAACCGTCATCGAACTTTAAGCGTGCGGACCCTACGGGTTTGAGAACTATGTATACATGACCGAGACATGTCTTCGGTCAATAACCAATAGCGGAACCTAGATGCTCATATTGGCTCCCACATATTTTATGAAGATCTTTATCGGTCAAACCGCATAACAACATATGTTGTTCCCTTTGTCATCGGTATGTTACTTGCCCGAGATTCGATCGTTCGTATCTCAATACCTAGTTCAATCTCGTTACCGGCAAGTCTCTTTACTCGTTCTGTAATACATCATCCCACAACTAACTCATTAGTTACAATGCTTGCAAGGATTATAGTGACGTGCATTACCGAGTGGGCCCAGAGATACCTCTCCGACAATCAGAGTGACAAATCCTAATCTTGAAATACGCCAACCCAACAAGTACCTTCGGAGACACCTGTAGAGCACCTTTATAATCACCCAGTTACGTTGTGACGTTTGGTAGCACACAAAGTGTTCCTCCGGTAAACGGCAGTTGCATAATCTCATAGTTATAGGAACATGTATAAGTCATGAAGAAAGCAATAGCAACATACTAAACGATCAAGTGCTAAGCTAACGGAATGGGTCCAGTCAATCACATCATTATCCTAATGATGTGATCCCGTTAATCAAATGACAACACTTTGTCTATGGCTTAGGAAACATAACCATCTTTGATCAACGAGCTAGTCAAGTAGAGGCATACTAGTGACACTCTGTTTGTCTATGTATTCGCACATGTATCACGTTTCCGGTGAATACAATTCTAGCATGAATAATAAACATTTATCATGAAATAAGGAAATAAATAGTAACTTTATTATTACCTCTAGGGCAGATTTCCTTCAGTCTCCCACTTACACTAGAGTCAATAATCTAGTTCACATCACCATGTGATTTAACACCAATATTCACATCTGTATGTGATTAACACCCATAGTTCACATCGCCATGTGACCAACACCCGAAGAGTTTACCAGAGTCAATAATCTAGTTCACATCTCTATGTGATTAACACCCAAAGAGTACTCAGGTATGATCATGTTTTGCTCGTGAGAGAAGTTTTGTCAACGGGTCTGTCACATTTAGAGCCGTATGTATTTTGCAAATATTCTACGTCTACAATGCTCTGCACGGAGCTACTCTAGCTAATCGCTCCCACTTTGAATATGTATCCAGATTGAGACTTAGAGTCATCTGGATTGTTGAAAAAGCTTGCATCGATGTAACTCTTTATGATGGGCTCTTTTATCACATCCATTATTGAGAAAATTTTCCTTAGTCCTCACTAAGGATATTCTTGACCGCTGTCCAGTGATCTACTCCTAGATCGAAAATTGTACTCCCTTGCCAAACTCAGAGCAAGTTATACAATAGGTCTGGTACACAGCATATCATACTTTATAGAACCTATGACTAAGGCATAGGGAATGACTTTTCATTCTCTTTCTATTTTATGCCATGGTCGGGTTTTGAGTCTTACTCAACTCCACACATTGTAACATAGGCAAGAACTCCTTCTTTGATTGTTTCATTTTGAACTACTTCAAAATATTATCAAGGTATGTACTCATTGAATATCAAGCGTCTTGATCTATCTCTATAGATCCTGATGCTCAAATGTGTAAGCAGCTTCACCAAGGTCTTTCTTTGAAAAACTCTTATTCTAGTATCCTTTTATGCTATCCAGAATTTCTATATCATTTTCAATCAACAATATGCCATCTACATATAGTTTTAGAAATGCTACAGAGCTCCCACTCACTTTCTTGTAAATACAGGCTTCTCCAAAAGTCTGTATAAAACCATATGCTTTGATTAACTCATCAAAGCATATATTCCAACTCCGAGATGCTTGCACCAGTCTATAGATCGATCGCTGGAGCTTGCACATTTTGTTAGCACCTTTAGGATTGACAAAACCTTCTGGTTGCATCATATACAACCCTTCTTTAATAAATCCATTAAGGAATGCAGTTTTGACATCCATTTGCCAGATGTCATAAAATGTGGCAATTGCTAACATGATTCAGACACACTTAAGCATTGATACGAGTGAGAAAATCTCATCGTATTCAACACCTTGAACTTGTCGAAAAACCTTTTGCGACAAGTCGAGCTCTGTAGATGGTAACACTACCATCAGCGTCTGTCTTCTTCTTGAAGATCCAATTATTTTCTATGACTTGCCAATCATCGGGCAAGTCCACCAAAGTCCACACTTTGTTCTCATACATGGATCCCATCTCAGATTTCATGGCCTTCAAGCCATTTCACGGAATCTGGGCTCATCATCGCTTCCTCATAGTTCGTAGGTTCATCATGGTCTAGTAACATGACTTCCAGAACAGGATTACCATACCACTCTAGTGCGGACTACACTTTGGAAGACCTACGAGGTTCTGTATTAACTTAGTCTGAAGTTTCATGATCATCATCATTAGCTTCCTCACTAATTGGTGTAGGAATCACTGGAACTGATTTCTGTGATGAACTACTTTCCAATTTGGGAGAAGGTACAATTACCTTATCAAGCTCTACTTTCCTTCCACTCACTTCTTTCGAGAGAAACTCCTTCTCTAGAAAGGATCCATCTTAGCAACGAATATTTTGCCTTCGGATCTGTGATAGAAGGTATACCCAAAATTTTCCTTTGGGTATTCTATGAAGACACACTTCTCCGATTTGGGTTCGAGCTTATCAGGTTGAAACTTTTTCATATAAGCATCGCAACCCCAAACTTTAAGAAATGACAACTTTGGTTTCTTGCCAAACCACAGTTAATAAGGCGTCGTCTCAACGGATTTTGATGGTGCCCTATTTAAACTGAATGTAGTTGTCTCTAATGCGTAACCCCAAAACGATAGTGGTAAATCGGTAAGATACATCATAGATCGCACCATATCTAATAAAGTGCGGTTATGACGTTCGGACACAACATTACGCTGTGGTGTTCCATGTGGCGTGAGCTGTGAAACTGTTCCACATTGTTTTTAAATGAAGGCCAAACTCGTAACTCAAATATTATTCTCCACGATCCGATCATAGAAACTTTATTTTCTTGTTATGATGATTCTCCACTTCACTCTGAAATTCTTTGAACTTTTCAAATGTTTCAGACTCATGTTTCATTAAGTAGATATACTCATATCTGCTCAAATCATCTGTGAAGGTTAGAAAATAACGATACTCGCCACGAGCATCAACACTAATTGGACCGCATACATCGGTATGTATTATTTCCAACAAGTCAGTAGCTCATTCCATTGTTCCGGAGAATGGAGTTTTAGTCATCTTGCCCAAAAGGCACAATTCGCAAGCATCATATGATTCATAACCAAGTGATTCCAAAAATCCATCTTTATGGAGTTTCTTCATGCGCTTTATACCGATATGACCCAAATGGCAGTGCCACAAATAAGTTGCACTATCATTATCAAGTTTGCATCTTTTGGCATCAATATTATGAATATGTGTATCACTACGATTGAGATCCAACAAACTATTTTTATTGGGTGTATGACCATCGAAGGTTTTATTCATGTAAACAGAACAACAATTATTCTCTGACTTTAAATGAATAACCGTATTGCAATAAACATGATCAAATCATATTCATGCTCAACGCAAACACCAAATAACATTTATTTAGGTTTAACACGAATCCCGAAAGTATAGGGAGTGTGCGATGATGATCATATCAATCTTGGAACCACTTCCAACACACATCGTCACTTCACCCTCAACTAGCATCTGTTTATTCTGCAACTCCTGTTTCGAGTTACTAATTTTTAGCAACTGAACAAGTATCAAATACCCAGGGGCTACTGTAAACACTAGTAAGGTATACATCAATAACCTATATATCAAATATACCCTTATTCACTTTGCCATCCTTCTTATCCACCAAATATTTAGGGCATTTCCGCTTCCAGTGACCATTTCCTTTGCAGTAGAAGCACTCAGTTTCAGGCTTTGGTCCAGCTTTGGGCTTCTTCACGGGAGTGACAACTTTCTTGCCATTCTACATGAAGTTCCCTTTCTTTCCCTTTGCCCTTTTCTTGAAACTAGTGGTCTTGTTAATCATCAACACTTGATGCTCTTTCTTGATTTCTACCTTCATTGATTTTAGCATCACGAAGATCTTGGGAATCGTTTCCGCTATCCCTTGCATATTATAGTTCATCACGAATTTATACTAACTTGGTGATGGTGACTAGAGAACTCTGTCAATCACTATATTATCTGGAAGATAAACTCCCACTTGATTCAAGCGATTGTAGTACCCAGACAATCTGAGCACATGCTCACTAGTTGAGGAATTCTCCTCCATCTTTTAGCTATAGAACTTGTTGGAGACTTCATATCTCTCAACTCGGGTATTTGCTTGAAATATTAACTTCAACTCCTGGAATATCCCATATGGTCCATGACGTTCAAAATGTCTTTGAAGTCCCGATTCTAAGCCGTTAAGCATGGTTCACTAAACTATTAAGTAGTCATCATACAGAGATAGCCAAACGTTCATAATGTATGCATCTGCTCCTGCAATAGGTCTGTCACCTAGCGGTGCATCAAGGACATAATTCTTCTTTTCAACAATGAGGATAAACCTCATATCACGGACCCAGTCCACATTATTGCTACTATCATCTTTCACCTTAGTTTTCTCTAGGAACACATATAAAACATAGGGAAGCAACAACGCGAGCTATTGATCTACAACATAATTTGCAAAATACTATCAGGACTAAGTTCATGATAAATTGAAGTTCAATTAATCAAATTACTTAAGAACTCCCACTTAGATAGACATCCCTCTAATCATCTAAGTGATCAGGTGATCCAAATCAACTAAACCATAACCGATCATCACGTGAAATGGAGTAGTTTTCAATGGTGAACATCACTATGTTGATCATATCTACTATATGATTCACGCTCGACCTTTCGGTCTCAGTGTTCTGAGGCCATATCTGCATATGCTAGGCTCGTCAACTTTAACCTGAGTATTGTGCGTGTGCAAAACTGGCTTGCACCCGTTGTAGACGGACGTAGAGCTTATCACACTCGATCATCACGTGGTGTCTGGGCACGACGAACTTTGGCAACGGTGCATACTGAGCGAGAACACTTTCATCTTGAAATTTAGTGAGAGATCATCTTATAATGCTACCGTCAATCAAAGCAAGATAAGATACATAAAAGATAAACATTACATGCAATCAATATAAGTGATATGATATGGCCATCATCATCTTGTGCTTGTGATCTCCATCATCGAAGCACCGTCATGATCACCATCGTCACCGGCGCGACACCTTGATCTCCATTGCAACATCGTTGTCATCTCGCCAACTATTGCTTCTACGACTATCGCTACCGCTTAGTGATAAAGTAAAGCAACTACAGGGCAATTGCATTGCATACAATAAAGCGACAACCATATGGCTCCTGACAGTTGTCGATAACTCGGTTACAAAACATGATCATCTCATACAATAAAATATAGCATCATGCCTTGACCATATCACATCATAATATGCCCTACAAAAACAAGTTAGAGTCCTCTACTTTGTTGTTGCAAGTTTTACGTGGCTTCTACGGGCTGAGCAAGAATCGTTCTTACCTACGCATCCAAACCACAATGATAGTTCGTCAAGTTAGTGTTGTTTTAACATTCACAAGGACTGGGCGTAGCCACACCCGGTTCAACTAAAGTTAGAGAAACAGACGCCCGCCAGCCACCTGTGTGCCAAGCATGTCGGTAGAACCAGTCTCGCGTAAGCGTACGCGTAATGTCGGTCCGGGCCGGTTCATCCAACAATACCACCGAAACAAACTATGACATGCTGGTAAGCAGTATGACTTGTATCGCCCACAACTCACTTGTGTTCTACTCGTGCATATCACATCTACGCATAAACCTGGCTCAGATGCCACTGTTGGGGAACGTAGTAATTTCAAAAAAATTACTATGGACACGTAAGATCATGGTGATGCATAGCAACGAGAGGGGAGAGTGTGTCCACGTACCCTCGTAAACCGAAAGCGGAAGCGTTAGCACAACGCGGTTGATGTAGTCGTACGTCTTCACGATCCGACTAATCAAGTATCGAATGCACGGCACCTCCGAGTTCAGCACACGTTCAACTTGATGACGTCCCTCGAACTCCGATCCAACCGAGCTGTGAGGGAGAGTTCCATCAGCAGACGGTGTGGTGACGATGATGATGTTCTACCGACGCAGGGCTTCGCCTAAGCACCGCTACGATATTATCGAGGTGGACTATGGTGGAGGGGGCACCGCACACTGCTAAGAGATCCAAGGGATCAATTGTTGTCTCTAGAGGTGCCCCCCTGCCCCCGTATATAAAGGAGGAAGGGAGAGGCCGGCCCTAGAGGGGGCGCGCCAGGTGTGGGGAGTCCTACTAGGACTCCCAAGTCCTAGTAGGATTCCCCTTTCCTTTCCGGAGTAGGAGAGAAGGAAAGAGGGGGAGAGGGAGAAGGAAAAGGGGCTGCACCCCTTGTCCAATTCGGACCAGAGGGGGGGCGCCTCCTTCCTTTTGACCTCTCTCCTCTATTCCCGTATGGCCCAATAAGGCCCATATACTCCCCGGTGAATCCCGTAACTCTCCGGTACTCCGAAAAATACCAGAATCACTCGAAACCTTTCCGAAGTCCGAATATAGTCGTCCAATATATCGATCTTTACATCTCGACCATTTCGAGACTCCTCGTCATGTCCCCGATCTCATCCTGGACTCCGAACTACCTTTGGTACATCAAAACACATAAACTCATAATATAACTGTCATCGAACTTTAAGCGTGCGGACCCTATGGGTTCGAGAACTATGTAGACATGACCGAGACACATCTCCGGCCAATAACCAATAGCGGAAGCTGGATGCTCGTATTGGCTCCCACATATTCTACAAAGATCTTTATCGGTCAAACCGCATGACAACATACGTTGTTCCGTTTGTCATGGGTATGTTACTTGCCCGAGATTCGATCATTTGTATCTCAATACCTAGTTCAATCTCGTTACCGGCAAGTCTCTTTACTCGTTACGTAATGCATCATCCCGTAACTAACTCATTAGCTACATTGCTTGCAAGGCTTATAGTGACGTGCATTACCGAGAGGGCCCAGAGATACCTCTCCGACAATTGGAGTGACAAATCCTAATCTCCAAATACGCCAACTCAACATGTACCTTCGGAGACACCTGTAGAGCTCCTTTATAATCACCCAGTTACGTTGTGATGTTTGGTAGCACACAAAGTGTTCCTCCGGTAAACGGGAGTTGCATAATTCATAGTCATAGGAACATGTATAAGTCATGAAGAAAGCAATAGCAACATACTAAATGATCAAGTGCTAAGCTAACGGAATGGGTCAAGTCAACCACATCATTCTCCTAATGATGTGATCCCGTTAATCAAATGACAACTCATGTCTATGGTTAGAAAACACAACCATCTTTGATCAACGAGCTCGTCAAGTAGAGGCATACTTGTGACACTATGTTTGTCTATGTATTCACACATGTATTATGTTTCCGGTTAATACAATTCTAGCATGAATAATAAACATTTATCATGATATGAGGAAATAAATAATAACTTTATTATTGCCTCTAGGGCATATTTCCTTTAGCCTCCCACTTGCACTAGAGTCAATAATCTAGATTACATAGTAATGATTCTAACACCCATGGAGCCTTGGTGCTGATGATGTTTTGCTCGTGAAAGAGGCTTAGTCAATGGGTCTGCAACATTCAGATCCGTATGTATCTTGGAAATCTCTATGTCTCGCACCTGGACTTGGTCCCGGATGGAATTGAAGCGTCTGTTGATGTGCTTGGTTCTCTTGTGAAATCTGGATTCCTTTGCCAAGGCAATTGCACCAGTATTGTCACAAAAGATTTTCATTGGATCGGATGCACTAGGTATGACACCTAGATCGGATATGAACTCCTTCATCCAGACTCCTTCATTTGCTGCTTCCGAAGCAGCTATGTACTCCGCTTCACATGTAGATTCCGCCATGACGCTTTGTTTAGACCTGCACCAACTGACAGCCCCACCATTCAATATAAACACGTATTCGGTTTGCGATTTAGAATCGTCCAGATCAGTATCAAAGCTTGCATCGACGTAACCATTTACGACTACCTCTTTGTCACCTCCATAAATGAGAAACATATCCTTAGTCCTTTTCAGGTATTTCAGGATATTCTTGACCACTGTCCAGTGATCCACTCCTGGATTACTTTGGTACCTCCCTGCTAAACTTATTGCTAAGCATTCATCAGGTCTGGTACACAGCATTGCATACATGATAGAGCCTATGGCTGAAGCATAGGGAAGATCTTTCATTTTCTCTCTATCTTCTGCTGTGGTCGGGCATTGAGTCTGATTCAACTTCACACCTTGTAACACAGGCAATAACCCTTTCTTTACTTGATCCATTTTGAACTTTTTCAAAACTTTATCAAGGTATGTGCTTTGTGAAAGTCCAATTAAGGTCTTGATCTTTCTCTATAGATCTTGGTGCCTAATATGTAAGCAGCTTTACCAACGTCTTTCATTGAAAAAGTTGTATTCAAGTATCCTTTTATGCTATCCAGAAATTCTATATCATTTCCAATCAACACTATGTCGTCTACATATAATACCAGAAATGCTACAGAGCTCCCACTCACTTCATTGTAAATACAGGCTTCTCCAAAAGTCTGTATAAAAGCATATGCTTTGATCACACTATCAAAACGTTTATTCCAACTCCGAGAGGCTTGCACCAGTCCATAAATGGATCGTTGGAGCTTGCACAATTTGTTAGCACCTTTTGGATCGACAAAACCTTCTGGTTGCATCATATACAACTCTTCTTCTAGAAATCCATTCAGGAATGCAGTTTTGACATCCATTTGCGATGTTTCATAATCATAAAATGTAGCAATCATGTCACATCCCTAGCTTATGGTGCTGCCTAGTGTTTGCATCTTGCTTGCATCATGTTTAAATTTCTTAGAATTTGAATTGGGGATGTTCAAACCCTAGCACCTAATGAATTCAACTAGGTTCAACTAAAAATATTTTCAATAAACCCAAAATGCTCCTTAGAAAAGTTCATGATTTTTGTTAAAGGTGAAAACCTCTGCCAAAAATGATGCACATATTTCTAGGCCATTCTGGATTTTTGAATTAAATCTTATTGTATTTGACTTTGGGCATTTAAATTCTATAAATAATTTAAAAATGTTCAAATAATGTTGGAACTATTTTTGGGCCACTGAAATAATTCAGCAAGTGTCCATGAATATTTTCAGGATTTTAGGAAATGCCTTGGTATTTTTCCTAAGCTCAAAACAGAGGCAAATAATTAGAAAACAAAAACAGATTAGAAAACAAAAGAGAGGGAGGGCTTACCTGGCCTCACCTGAGCAGCCCACCTACCTGTGCGGCCCAGCACCGCAGCTGGCCGGCCCAGCCAACTGGCCCAGCCCACCACCGCAGCTCCTCCTGTCGTCTTCCTCGTCGGACAGAAGGACGAGCGCGTGCCCGACGCCCGCACGTCCACGCCCAGGCCACCTCCTCCCTCCCTGCCTGCCTGGCTCCTCCCCGGTACTCCTAGATGACGCCACGGAGCGCCACGCACCCCCCTGGACCGCTCTCACTCTTTCCCGTGCTTCCTCCCTCCTCTGTTTCTCTTGTGCACCGCCACCCGAGTGCCACCGTCGCCGCCGCTCGTTGCTGCCGCGCCCACCGCCGATGCCTTGCCTCCCCGATCAGTCCAGCACCTCCGCCACCTTGCACCACGCCTCTCCATCGAAGAAAGCTAACGCGGAGGCCCTGTGGAGCCGACATCGTCGCCATCTTCCTCGTCCCTGAACGGTGATCGCCGTCATCGATTCGCCACACGCAGGACCTCCCCGAGCCCGCTGAGCTTGTCTACGTGACCACTGTGAGCTTCCGCACCGAATCCCCCTCTTCCCCGCCTCGATTTCTTGCTGTAGCCGTCGCCCACTTGAAGACCGAACCGCGCCGCCGCACGAACCCGTCCCCGATGAGGCTCCGGTGACCAAATGGTCTCGTGTGTACCTCCGTTGGGCTCGTGAGCTCTCATAGACCCTGTAGGTGCAAACGGCTGGTCCTCCAGTAGGCCGTAGCACCAAAACCGCGAGCACCCGAACTCCGGTCGCCGCTGATTTGGTCCCCGCCGTCGATCCCGACCACCGCAGCTCCTACCACCGCCACCAATGGATGCGCCTCACTCCCAGGAACCCATAGGTGCAACCCGCGCATTGAGCGGTGCCCTGTAGAGCATTTCCGAGCTGCCCCGCCCTCTCTGTCGTCACCGGTGGCTAAACGCCCGCGGGCTGACCATGTTGACCGGCGAGGTTTGACCCCGGCTAACCAGAGGTTTGACCCCTCTCTCTCACTGACATGCGGGCCCCGCCCGGCTAACTAAGTAGTTAGGGCTAATCCTATCTAGGTTAGTTAGGTTAGTTACTGACCAGTGGGCCCAGGCCCTAATTAACCTAGGTTAGTGCTAACGTAACACTAACTAACCCGGTTAGTTACTTGCTACACTGACATGTGGGCCCCAGCCGTCAGGTTTGACCTGGGCTGGCGCCTTTGACCTGATGACGTCACCCCGACGTCAAGCTGACGCAGTTAATTATTTTCTGGATTTATTCTTATACAGGAAATTCCAGAAAATATCCAAAACTTCTAAAATTCATAGAAATTCAACCGTAACTCCAAATGAAATAAATTATAAATGAAAAATGATCAGAAAAATCCAATCTATCCATCTGTACCATTTTCATGCATGTTAGAACAACTTATGGCTGCTGTTTAGGACAAATCATATAAATGATATTTGAATTTCACATATGGAGTTTGGATTTGAACTTAGGGTTCAAACCAGCTTCATTTAACCTGCTACTAGTTGCATTAGCTCAAACCACATCATATTGCCATGTCACATTCATGCATCATATTGTGCATTGCATTGATTGTGTTCTTCCTTGTTTGTCGGTATTTGTCCCCTCTCAGTAGATGTGTTCCGACGATGAGTTCGATGACACCGATGACGAACTATACTATCTTCAGAAGTGCCAGGCAAGCAAAACCCCCTTGTTCATTCCGATACAATCCCACTCTCTCGCTCCTGCTCTCTTCTACTGCATTAGGACAACACCGTTTCATCTGTTACTTGCTGCGGTAGCTGAACCCCTTTATCCTTTGCATGACCTGTCATTGCCACAGTAAATAGATGAAACCCACTAGCATGAGTAGGAGTTGTTTGAGCCCTGTTGTGCCTACTCATTCATGCTTGTTTGTCATGCCTGCTACTGCTTAGAGTTGAGTCAGGTCTGATTCATCGGGGATGAATCAGAGGTGTGTGAACAAGTCCTACTGTGTGTGAGCTAAGTGTGTGAACACGATTTGGTAAAGGTAGCGGTGAGAGGCCATGTAGGAGTACATGCTGGGTTGTCTCATTGCAGCCGTCCTCAGGAACTGAGTTCTGTGTTTGTGATCCATGACCAGTTACTACCATGCATTGGAATGCTTAAGTGCCCCTCTCGACTTATTAATCAACTCGATCTCTGTCCAGGAGTTGCAACTAGTTTCTGGTGTTTGTAGGTAGTGTTAGTAGTCTACCAAGTGGCACCCGGTACAGGTGGGCTTGGGATAGACTAGGCACAGTGGCCCGGTGTACCAAGTAGCACCCGGATGGTGGGCTTGGGAACCCTGCACACATCGTTTGGGGCCGTGAGCGACACCCCGGCCGGATCTCCTTGCGGATGGAACCCGAATAGGCGATAAACCTGGACGAGAGACTTGTGTGATTAGTCAGATCGTGGCCGACACCCTCGCTGGGCTTCCTCTTGAAGGTTGCCGAGTACATGTCGTGTAAACGGCGGTAAGTGGTGAGAGCGTGTGTGAAGAAGTACACCCCTGCAGGGTTAATATGATCTATTCGAATAGCCGTGTCCACGGTAAAGGACTTCTAGGTTGCCTGTACAGTTCATAGACAAGTGAAAGTGGATACTCTAAAATACGCAAGATAAGCATTAGTGCTATGGATGGCGTTCTCGTAGGGAGACGGGAGCGGATCCATAGTGGTGTATTGATATGGTGAATATGTGGACTCATGTGCGCCACCTCGAAAGAGTTACTTGCAGTCGTAGTTCAGGATAGCCACCGAGTCAAAGCTGGCTTGCTGCAGTTAAACCCCACCATCCCCTTGTTAATAATGATGCATATGTAGTTAGATCTGATGTAAGTCTTGCTGGGTACATTTGTACTCACGTTGCTTAATTTATGTTTTTGCAGAGAGACTTCAGTCTCGCTAGTAGTACCGCGTGGACTTCGACGTTTAGCTTGTTACCTCAGCTACGATCTTGTGCCCTCGGCAGGATCTGGTAGACAGTCAGGCTTCTCAGCCTTTTTCATTTGTAGATGTCTGTACTCAGACATGTTAAGCTTCCGCTTGTGCTTTGACTTGTTTGCTCTGAATGTTGGGTCATGAGACCCATGATTGTAATATCTCGCTCCTCGGAGCCTATTGAATAAAATGCTTGAGTTGTAGAGTCATGTTGTGATGCCATGTTGTATTTGCACATATCGAGCATATTGTGTGTATGTTATTGAAATGCTTGGTATGTGTGGGATCTGACTATCTAGTTGTTTATCCTTAGTAGCCTCTCTTACCGGGAAATGTCTCCTAGTGTTTCCACTGAGCCATGGTAGCTTGCTACTGCTCCGGAACACTTAGGCTGGCCGGCATGTGTCCTTCTTCGTTCCTGTGTCTGTCCCCTCGGGGAAATGTCACGCGATGAATTCCGGAGTCCTGTTAGCCCGCTACAGCCCGGTTCACCGGAGTCCTGCTAGCCCAGTGCTACAGCCTGGATTCACTCGCTGATGACCGACACGTTCGTTGTTGGGTCATGTATGCCTGTCCCTGTAAGTTAGTGCCACTTTGGGTTCACGACTAGCCATGTCAGCCCGGGTTCTTTGTCATATGGATGCTAGCGGCACTATCATATACGTGAGCCAAAAGGCGCAAATGGTCCCGGGCCAGGTAAGGTGGCACCCGTGGGAATACCGTGCATGAGGCCGCAAAGTGATATGATGTGTTACATGGTAGATCGGTGTGACTTAGGATCGGGGTCCTGACAGCTTTGGTATCAGACCTTGACTGCCTATAGGATTACCAAGCCAACTGGTCGAAGTTGAGTCTAGAAATTCTTTAGTTATATAAGGGAATTGATTGTGGGATGGAACGTAAGGCTCTTTTTACTCCTCTACCTTCTGCCCTTCTGATCTGAGTCATCTTATCTTTTCCTATGGGGTTAAGGAACTAGGCTCTCTCCTTCCTCTATCAGGATCACGTGTTACTAATCCGTAGACTTATAGTATTGTTGGATCCAAGCCTCAGTTCAGTTTCTACTATCTCCGTGTATTCATAGTTGATCTCAGAACATTGTTGTTATGATGTTCGAGTGGCTATGCCACCATTTTTGTAGCATGTCTCCAATCTTTTGAGCATTTACAGTCGTTATGCTGTCCGAGTCATCCCAGGTTTCTAAATAGTCTGAAGCATTTGCAAAATCCCTTCCTCCCGTTCCGATGTCCTTTGGGCCAGATTAACCACACTAATTGGTGACTTGGGGTACTCTGTTGCCTTAACATATATGTCGGAGCTATTATTATGACCTTAGATATCTTAGGGGATCATCTAGTAATCTAGCCATGATTTGTGTTCCCAGTGTGATGATTCTGGCCTTCATTCTCGAAAGCATCCTGTGATGCAATTTAGTTAGTAGGTATTCTATTCCTGGTTTTTGAACCCGAGATTCACCCTACTTACTTCATGTTGATAGTAATTGCTAGCTCCCTTAGGTTATTAGTAACCTTTGCGTTAGTCCTCGAGGTCCGTGGTATTTCCTTCTTCCAAATACTATGAACCGTTTATGGCAGAAGTTCTTTGAACCAAAAGATCACAACCAGAGCTCTTGATGAGTTCTCGATTCTGTGTTGTGACTCTGCCAGTTCTACCTTTCCGCATGGGTTGTCCGGAAGAAATATGTTGAACTCGTTTGACATGCTAATCCATGCATCCACAACTCAGAAAATCATATGTTCTTTTGAGTTGTTCCCCCTTTAGTTGTATTCTGACCCGCGTCTATCAATCGATAGTCTAGAGTGTGTGTGCATTCGTTCGCCGATGCCTATTATTCTTGTGGTCTCTTAAGCCATTATGTTCTGGAATGACTAGGAGAAACAAACTCCAGTACCTTATCCATATTTAGGATTGGGTCAAAGCAGTTGTATTCCACAGACCAAAATGCCAATCCAGCTTTTGCTCTGCTCTACCTTGGAGTGTTACCATCTTTATGTCAAGAGTGTCATGAGAATTGCACCACCTCATATGAATTCTTGATGCAGTAATACTTCTTGCCATCATTGTTCATTCCTCGGTTCCGTGTTGTTACAACCGGAATGCCGAAAGGTTAACTATGATGTGTGAAATCAATACTCCTAGCAACCATGTTGATTAGTGATTAATGGACGAAAATCTCATTCTTAGTGTGTTGGTTATGGAATCATCATTCTAAGATTGATCGTGCTACCTAGTCCTTATTTCCGGTGCACCCTTTGATCAATGAGTTAGGATTGTATCAATCCCTCGCTCTGTTGATCATATCGTCTTGGCCTGAAAAGCAAGATTGTTCTCGAGCTTAGTAACATATCGGTGGTTCGTGATTTCCGAATATCTTCTCGGAGATATCGCCAGGTTGTCACCTGACCACTATGTTGAGCTCGTGATCAAGTTGGTTTCTCTATGAACCACCCCTTCTCCAAGAATCTGCGTCAGATACCCCGAGCGAGTTGGTTAGGCTAAACAACAACTTGGAGAGTTGGAAGATGAAAGATTGTCCGACTTAGATCATTTTACGGGATATCTTGTGTGTGTGTGTTGAAGATAGATGATATCTTCCTTGATGGAACCTCATGGTCAATTATTGGATCTATTGTCTTGCCAAAACTTTGATTTGAGTGTGGGCTATCCTCAAATCAAATCAGAACCAACGATGTTCCTAATGTTGTCTTACTCGTGGTTGATTCCTCGAGCATACACCATTATGTCTTTTGGGTCTGACCAATACTATCACCTTGTTCACATAGTTATGGAATTCCATCTCCATGGGAATCTGGATGGATTGTTGTTGAGCCCATCGACAACATCCTTATCTTCTTCATGATTTTGTTGGACATTAAGTTAGTATTGGAAACTTCCATAAGCATTATCTTCATGTCCCGTGCATGAAGCATATGTTCAGATGTAAGAAGTGACTTCCTCAGATTCACGTGCATTAGGTGCAAGTTGCCGCCATGAATTCGAGAAAGATTGTTTTGCTTTCTTCGGAATCATCCCAAGTCAGTCATGCATGTGCGAAGTATTCCATGGTTTGATAGGCTCGCTACCTCCACTCCATGTGTAATCCCTAGCACACCAAGCCACTGATTGATTTGTTTAAGGAAAAGAAGTTCTTAAGTGGTACTCCTTAAGGACCCAAAGGTACATGCGCAGGACTTTGCTCTCCGCAATGATGGTTCTCAACCGGGACTCGGTAGTGTTTTATTGTAAGACTACCATGTGATCATGTTTGTCTAGGACAGCGTGTTCACATGTGTGTAGCAGAACCAACTCATGTTTTGGAGCTTGCTATCGTAGTCCATTTCCCGAGAATCTCGCAACGTCATTTCGTCGATTTGTGTTGCAAACTTTCGTTTTTCTTCCTAGACTCGATGAGTCTGGAATATCCTAACACCGACCAGATCTGAATCTCAGGAAGATATGATGGTTGGAACATTTCCCAAGAACTATAATAATGGTCTCTCTGTAACCGGTTAAGTGGATATCGTGGCCAACACACCCAGCCGGAAGACCTATTATTGTAGTATCTTGATTGAGGAAGTTGGCCACCTCCCCATGAGGATTTCTTATGGATTTACTTCCGTAGTTATTCCTTATGATTTTTGTGTTCCTGAAGTCCGACCTTTTTACTTGACGTTCTAGATATCAAACCATAGCTATGAATGGGATACACTAGCACATCAAGGAGAACATTAGAAGCGGAGTGCTAAATGTCTCTCGGTCGATTATCCAGATCTTGGGACCTTGGCCTTACTAAGGTGAAATCTGAGAAGGTGTTATCTTCCTTTGCATCTGCATCTTCCACCGGTATTCATCATGGTAGTATGATGTGCTGCCAGGATCCTCGCTTCGGAAATTGGTAAAACCTTGATGAATATGGAAATGCTCAAGTTCTTGAGAGCACGCGCAAGCAAAATCATCCCTTGTGTTGTTTTCAACAAGGTAATCCACATCATCCATTCTAATCTGGGTATGCCATTCTACCGAACCCCTCCAAACGATCGCTCGAGAATTGCCTTAGGCTGGTATAAAGAGTTTCAATGATCTCTAAATCAAAAGTAATTCTTTTTGCCACGTAAGGGATATTCCTACGAGTCACCTTCCCTAAGGTGCCCCGTTATGGTATCATGGCAATTCAACTCCTCGCTACGTTGACAACCGATCACCACATTCTTAAGTCTGGAATTGTTGTCTACCTAGCGAGCCCTTGTCATCTGTCTCACTCCATTTCTTCAGATGTATGCTTCGTGTCTCAGCTCGAGAGATGTGTTAATGTCTCATCCCATGAATTGATCCTGAGTTGTTTGGTCTTCAAGAAGATCGATTCTTCTAGAGTTTTCCTTTCCTCTTCTTGTCATGTTAGTTGGAGTTCTCAGAACAAGACGACGAGACAAGATGGTGATCAATTCAACGTTCTGATGAAGTGCCACCTGGATCATGAAGATTATGTTAGTTTGCGTTCCCCCTTCATCCTACCCTACGCTTGAATCTCGGGACGAGATTCTTATTTAGTGGGGGCGAGTTGTCACATCCCTAGCTTCTGGTGCTGCCTAGTATTTGCATCTTGCTTGCATCATGTTTAAATTTCTCAGAATTTGAATTGGGGATGTTCAAACCCTAGCACCTAATGAATTCAACTAGGTTCAACTAAAAATATTTTCAATAAACCCAAAATGCTCCTTAGAAAAGTTCATGATTTTTGTTAAAGGTGAAAACCTCTGCCAAAAATGATGCACATATTTCTAGGCCATTCTGGATTTTTGAATTAAATCTTATTGTATTTGACTTTGGGCATTTAAATTCTATAAATAATTTAAATGTTCAAATAATGTTGGAACTATTTTTGGGCCACTAAAATAATTCAGCAAGTGTCCATGAATATTTTCAGGATTTTAGGAAATGCCTTGGTATTTCTCCTAAGCTCAAAACAGAGGCAAATAATTAGAAAACAAAAACAAGTTAGAAAACAGAAGAGAGGGAGGGCTTACCTGGCCTCACCTGAGCAGCCCACCTACCTGTGCGGCCCAGCACCGCAGCTGGCCGGCCCAGCCAACTGGCCCAGCCCACCACCGCAGCTCCTCCTGTCGTCTTATTCGTCGGACAGAAGGACGAGCGCGTGCCCGACGCCCGCACGCCCACGCCCAGGCCCAGGCCACCTCCTCCCTTCCTGCCTTCCTGGCTCCTCGCCGGTGCTCCTAAATGACGCCTCGGAGCGCCACGTACCCCCCTGGACCGCTCTCACTCTCTCCCGTGCTTCCCCACCTCCTCTGTTTCTCTCGCGCACAGCCACCCGAGCGCCACCGTTGCCGCCGCTCGTTGCTGCCGCACCCACCACCGATGCCTTGCCTCCCCGATCAGTCCAGCACCTCCGCCACCTTGCACCATGCCTCTCCATCGAAGAAAGCTAACGCGGAGGCCCTGTGGAGCCGACATCCTCGCCATCTTCCTTGTCCCTGTCCGGTGATCGCCGTCGTCGATTCGCCGCACGCAGGACGTCCCCGAGGCCGCTGAGCTTGTCTGCGTGACCGCTGTGAGCTTCCGCACCAAATCCCCCTCTTCCCCGCCTCGATTTCTTGCTGTAGCCGTCGCCCACTTGAAGACCGAACCGCACTGCCGCACGAACCCGTCGCCGACGAGGCTCCGGTGACCAAATGGTCTCGTGCGTACCTCCGTTGGGCTCGTGAGCTCTCGTAGACCCCGTAGGTGCAAACGGCTTGTCCTCCCGCAGGCAGTAGCACCAAAACCGCGAGCACCCGAACTCCGGTCGCCGCCGATTTGGTCGCCGCCGTCGATCCCGACCACCGCAGCTCCTACCACCGCCACCAATGGATGCGCCTCACTCCCAGGAACCCATAGGTGCAACCCGCGCATCGAATGGTGCCCTGTAGAGCATTTCCGAGCCGCCCCGCCGTCTCTGTCGTCGCCGGCGGCTAAACGCCGGCGGGCTGACCGTGTTGACCGGCGAGGTTTGACCCCGGCTAACCAGAGGTTTGACCCCTCTCTCTCACTGACATGCGGGCCCCGCCCGGCTAACTAAGTAGTTAGGGCTAATCCTATCTAGGTTAGTTAGGTTAGTTACTGACTAGTGGGCCCAGGCCCTAATTAACCTAGGTTAGTGCTAACGTAACACTAACTAACCCTATTAGTTAGTTGCTACACTGACATGTGGGCCCCAGCCGTCAGGTTTGACCTGGGCTGGCACCTTTGACCTGATGACGTCACCCCGACGTCAAGCTGACGCAGTTAATTATTTTCTGGATTTATTCTTATACAGGAAAATCCAGAAAATATCCAAAACTTCTAAAATTCATAGAAATTCAACCGTAACTCCAAATGAAATAAATTATATATGAAAAATGATCAGAAAAAACCAATATATCCATCTGTACCATTTTCATGCATGTTACAACAACTTATGGCTGCTGTTTAGGACAAATCATATAAATGACATTTGAATTTCACATATGGAGTTTGGATTTGAACTTAGGGTTCAGACCAGCTTCGTTTAACCTGCTACTAGTTGTGCATTGTCACATTCATATTGCCATGTCACATTCATGCATCATATTGTGCATTGCATTGATTGTGTTCTTCCTTGTTTGCCGGTATTTGTCCCCTCTCAGTAGACGTGTTCCGACGATGAGTTCGATGACACCGATGACGAACTATACTATCTTCAGAAGTGCCAGGCAAGCAAAACCCCCTTGTTCATTCCGATACAATCCCACTCTCTCGCTCCTGCTCTCTTTTACTGCATTAGGACAACACCAATTCATCTGTTACTTGCTGCGGTAGCTGAACCCCTTTATCCTTTGCATAACCTGTCATTGCCACAGTAAATAGATGAAACCCACTAGCATGAGTAGGAGTTGTTTGAGCCCTGTTGTGCCTACTCATTCATGCTTGTTTTGTCATGCCTGCTACTGCTTAGAGTTGAGTCAGGTCTGATTCATCGGGGATGAATCAGAGGTGTGTGAACAAGTCCTACTGTGTGTGAGCTAAGTGTGTGAACACGATTTGGTAAAGGTAGCGGTGAGAGGCCATGTAGGAGTACATGGTGGGTTATCTCATTGCAGCCATCCTTAGGAACTGAGTTCTGTGTTTGTGATCCATGACCAGTTACTACCACGCATTGGAATGATTAAGTGCCCCTCTCGACTTATTAATCAACTCGATCTCTGTCCAGGAGTTGCAACTAGTTTCTAGTGTTTGTAGGTAGTGTTAGTAGTCTCCCAAGTGGCACCCGGTACAGGTGGGCTTGGGACAGACTAGGCACAATGGCCCGGTGTACCAAGTAGCACCCGGATGGTGGGCTTGGGAACCCTGCACACATCGTTTGGGGCCGTGAGCGACACCCTGGCCGGATCTCCTTGCGGATGGAACCCGAATAGGCGATAAACCTGGACGAGAGACTTGTGTGATTAGTCAGGTCGTGGCCGACACCCTCGCTGGGCTTCCGCTTGAAGGTTGTTGAGTACATGTCGTGTAAACGGCGGTAAGTGGTGAGAGCGTGTGTGAAGAAGTACACCCCTGCAGGGTTAATATGATCTATTCGAATAGCCATGTCCGCGATAAAGGACTTCTGGGTTGCCTGTACAGTTCATAGACAAGTGAAAGTGGATACTCTAAAATACGCAAGATAAGCATTAGTGCTATGGATGGCGTTCTCGTAGAGAGACGGGAGCGGATCCATAGTGGTGTATTGATATGGTGAATATGTGGACTCGTGTGCGCCACCTCAAAAGAGTTACTTGCAGTCATAGTTCAGGATAGCCACCGAGTCAAAGCTGGCTTACTGCAGTTAAACGCCACCATCCCCTTGTTGATAATGATGCATATGTAGTTAGATCTGATGTAAGTCTTGCTGGGTACATTTGTACTCATGTTGCTTAATTTATGTTTTTGCAGAGAGACTTCAGTCTCGCTAGTAGTACCGCGTGGACTTCGACGTTTAGCTTGTTACCTCAGCTACGATCTTGTGCCCTCGGCAGGATCTGATAGACAGTCAGGCTTCTCAGCCTTTTTCTTTTGTAGATGTCTGTACTCAGACATGTTAAGCTTCCGCTTGTGCTTGACTTGTTTGCTCTGAATGTTGGGTCATGAGACCCATGATTGTAATATCTCGCTCCTCGGAGCCTATTGAATAAAATGCTTGAGTTGTAGAGTCATGTTGTGATGCCATGTTGTATTTGCACATATCGAGCATATTGTGTGTATGTTATTGAAATGCTTGGTATGTGTGGGATCTGACTATCTAGTTGTTTATCCTTAGTAGCCTCTCTTACCGGGAAATGTCTCCTTGTGTTTCCACTGAGCCATGGTAGCTTGCTACTGCTCCGGAACACTTAGGCTGGCCGGCATGTGTGCTTCTTCATTCCTGTGTCTGTCCCCTCGGGGAAATGTCATGCGATGAATTCCGGAGTCCTGTTAGCCCGCTACAGCCCGGTTCACCGGAGTCCTGCTAGCCCAGTGCTACAGCCTGGATTCACTCGCTGATGACCGACACGTTCGTTGTTGGGTCATGTATGCCTGTCCCTGTAAGTTAGTGCCACTTTGGGTTCACGACTAGCCATGTCAGCCCGGGTTCTTTGTCATATGGATGCTAGCGGCACTATCATATACGTGAGCCAAAAGGCGCAAATGGTCCCGGGCCAGGTAAGGTGGCACCCGTGGGAATACCGTGCGTGAGGCCGCAATGTGATATGATGTGTTACATGCTAGATCGGTGTGACTTAGGATCGGGGTCCTGACAAATCACTAACATGATTCGGACAGACTTAAGCATCGCTATGGATGAGAAAGTCTCATCGTAGTCAACCCCTTGAACTTGTCGAAAACCTTTCGCAACAATTCGAGCTTTGTAGACAGTAACATTACCATCAGCGTAAGTCTTCTTCTTGAAGATCCATTTATTCTTGATGGCTTGCCGATCATCGGGCAAGTCAACCAAAGTCCATACTTTGTTCTCATACATGGATCCCATCTCGGATTTCATGGCCTCAAGCCATTTTGCAGAATCTGGGCTCATCATCGCTTCCTCATAGTTCGTAGGTTCGCCATGGTCCAGTAACATGACCTCCAGAATAGGATTACCGTACCACTCTGGTGCGGATCTTACTCTGGTTAACCTACGAGGTCCGGTAGTAACTTGATCTGAAGTTTCATGATCAATATCATTAGCTTCCTCACTAATTGGTGTAGTTGTCACAGGAACCGGTTTCTGTGATGAACTACTTTCCAATAAGGGAGCAGGTACAGTTACCTCATCAAGTTCTACTTTCCTCCCACTCACTTCTTTCGAGAGAAACTCCTTCTCTAGAAAGGATCCGAATTTAGCAACAAAAGTCTTGCCTTCAGATCTGTGATAGAAGGTGTACCCAATAGTCTCCTTTGGGTATCCTATGAAGACACATTTCTCAGATTTTGGTTCGAGCTTATCAGGTTGATGTTTTTTCACATAAGCATCGCAGCCCCAAACTTTGAGAAACGACAACTTTGGTTTCTTGCCAAACCACAGTTCATAAGGCGTCGTCTCAATAGATTTTGATGGTGCCCTATTTAACGTGAATGCGGCCGTCTCTAAAGCATAACCCCAAAATGATAGCAGTAAATCAGTAAGAGACATCATAGATCACACCATATCTAGTAATGTACGATTACGACGTTCAGACACACCATTACGTTGTGGTGTTCCGGGTGGCGTGAGTTGCGAAACTATTCCGCATTGTTTCAAATGTAAACCAAACTCATAACTCAAATATACTCCTCCACGATTAGATCATAGAAATTTTATTTTCTTGTTACGATGATTTTCCACTTCACTCTAAAATTCTTTGAACTTTTCAAATGTTTCAGACTTATGTTTCATTAAGTAGATATACACATATCTGCTCAAATCATCTGTGAAGGTGAGAAAATAATGATACCCACCGCAAGCCTCAATGTTCATTGGACCACATACATCAGTATGTATGATTTCCAACAAATCTGTTGCTTGCTCCATAGTTCCGGAGAACGGCGTTTTAGTCATCTTGCCCATGAGGCATGGTTCGCAAAGTACCAAGTGATTCATAATCAAGTGATTCCAGAAGTCCATCAGTATAGAGTTTCTTCATGCACTTTACACCAATATGAGCCAAACGGTAGAGCCACAAATAAGTTGCACTATCATTATCAACTCTGCATCTTTTGGCTTCAACATTATGAATATGTGTATCACTACTATCGATATTCAATAAAAATAGACCACTCTTCAAGGGTGCATGACCATGAAAGATATTACTCATATAAATAGAACAATCATTATTCTCTGATTTAAATGAATAAACGTCTCGCATCAAACAAGATCCAGATATAATGTTCATGCTTAACACTGTCACCAAATAACAATTATTCAGCTCTGAAACTAATCCCGAAGGTAGATGTAGAGGTAGTGTGCCGACCGCGATCACATCGACTTTGGAACCATTTCCCACGCACATCATCACCTCGTCCTTAGCCAATATTTTCTTAATCCGTAGTCCCTGTTTCGAGTTGCAAATATTAGCAACAGAACCAGTATCAAATACCCAGATGCTACTGCGAGCATTAGTAAGGTACACATCAATAACATGTATATCACATATACCTTTGTTAACCTTGCCATCCTTCTTATCCGCCAAATACTTGGGGCAGTTCCGCTTCCAGTGACCAGTCTGCTTGCAGTAGAAGCACTCAGTCTCAGGTTTAGGTCCAGATTTGGGTTTCTTCTCTTGAGCAGCAACTTGCTTGTTGTTCTTCTTGAAGTTCCCCTTCTTTTCCCTTTACCCTTTTTCTTGAAACTGGTGGTCTTGTTGACCATCAACACTTGATGCTCCTTTTTGATTTCTACCTCCACAGCTTTTAGCATTGGGAAGAGCTCGGGAATAGTCTTGTTCATCCCTTGCATATTATAGTTCATCACGAAGCTCTTGTAGCTTGGTGGCAGTGACTGAAGAATTCTGTCAATGACACTATCATCAGGAAGATTAACTCCCAGTTGAATCAAGTGATTATTATACCCAGACATTTTGAGTATATGTTCACTGACAGAACTATTCTCCTCCATCTTGCAGCTATAGAACTTATTGGAGACTTCATATCTCTCAATCCAGGCATTTGCTTGAAATATTAACTTCAACTCCTGGAACATCTCATATGCTCCATGACGTTCAAAACGTCATTGAAGTCCTAGTTCTAAGCCGTAAAGCATGGCACACTGAACTAGCGAGTAGTCATCAGCTTTGCTCTGCCAGACGTTCTATACGTCGTTAGTTGCATCTGCAGCAGGCCTGGCACCCAACGGTACTTCCAGGACGTAATTCTTCTGTGCAGCAATGAGGATAATCCTCAGGTTACGGACCCAGTCCGTGTAATTGCTACCATCATCTTTCAACTTAGCTTTCTCAAGGAACGCATTAAAATTCAACAGAACAACAGCACGAACCATCTATCTACAACAAACATAGACAAGCAAAATACTATCAGGTACTACGTTCATGATAAATTTAAGTTCAATTAATCATATCACTTAAGAACTCCCACTTAGATTGACATCCCTCTAATCATCTAAGCGATCACGTGATCCAAATCAACTAAACCATGTCCGATCATCACATGAGATGGAGTAGTTTTCAATGGTGAACATCACTATGTTGATCATATCTACTATACGATTCACGCTCGACCTTTCGGTCTCAGTGTTCTGAGGACATATGTGTATATGCTAGGCTCGTCAAGTTTAACCTGAGTATTCTGCGTGTGCAACTGTTTTGCATCTGTTATATTTGAACGTAGAGCCTCTCACACCCGATCATCATGTGGTGTCTCAGTACGAAGAACTTTCGTAACGGTGCATACTCAGGGAGAACACTTATACCTTGAAATTTAGTGAGAGATCATCTTATAATGCTACCGTCAATCAAAGCAAAATAAGATGCATAAATGATAAACATCACATGCAATCAATATAAGTGATATGATATGGCCATCATCACCTTGTGCTTGTGATCTCCATCTCCAAAGCACCATCATGATCACCATCGTCAACGGTGCGACACCTTGATCTCCATCGTAGCATCATTGTTGTTTCGCCACCTATTTCTTCTACGACTATCGCTACCGCTTAGTGACAAAGTAAAGCAATTACAGGGCGATCACATTGCATACAATAAAGCGACAACCATATGGCTCCTGCCAGTTGCCGATAACTTGGTTACAAAACTTTATCATCTCATACAATAAAATATAGCATCATCCTTGACCATATCACATCACAACATGCCCTGCAAAAACAAGTTAGACGTCCTCTACTTTGTTGCTGCAAGTTTTACGTGGCTGCTACGGGCTGAGCAAGAACCGTTCTTACCTACGCATCAAAACCACAACGATAGTTCGTCAAGTTAGTGTTGTTTTAACCTTCTCAACGACCGGGTGTAGCCACACTCGGTTCAACTAAAGTTGGAGAAACTGACACCCACCAGTCACCTATGTGCAAAGCACGTCGGTAGAACCAGTCTCGCATAAGCATATGCGTAATGTCGGTCCGGGACGCTTCATCCAACAATACCGCTGAACCAAAGTATGACATGCTGGTAAGCAGTATGACTTGTATCGCCCACAACTCACTTGTGTTCTACTCGTGCATATAACATCTACGCATAAAACCTCGCTCGGATGCCACTGTTGGGAAAGTAGTAATTTCAAAAAAATTCCTACGCACAAGCAAGATCATGGTGATGCATAGCAACGAGAGGGGAGAGTGTTATCCACGTACCCTCGTAGACCGAAAGCGGAAGCATTAGTACAACGCAGTTGATGTAGTCGTACGTCTTCATGATCTGACCGATCAAGTACCGAACGTACGACACCTCCGAGTTCAGCACACGTTCAGCTCGATGACGTCCCTTGAACTCCGATCCAGCCGAGCTTCGAGGAAGAGTTCCGTCAGCATAATGGCATGGTGACGATGATGATGTTCTACCGACGCAGGGCTTTGCCTAAGCACCCTTACGATATTATTGAGGTGGAATATGGTAGAGGGGGCACCGCACATGGCTAAGAGATCAATGATCAATTGTTGTGTCTATGGGGTGCCCATCTCCTCCGTATATAAAGGGGGGAGGAGGAGAGGGCCGGCCAAGGGGAGAGGCGTGCCCAAGGGGGGGCAATCCTACTCCAAGTAGGTTTGCCCCCCCTTTCCTATTCCAAGTAGGAGAAGGGGGAAGGAGGAGGTGGAGCGAAGGAAGGAGAAGGGGGGCCGCCGCCCCCTTCCCATTCCCAATTCGGATTGGGGCAAGGGGGGCCGCGCGCCACCTCCTGGCCTCCCTCTCTCCTTTCCACTAAGGCCCATAAGGCCCAATAGCTTCCGGGGGGGTCCGGTAACCCCCGATACTCCGGTATATGCCCGAAACCTCCCGGAACCATTCCGGTGTCCGAACATAGTCGTCCAATATATCATGCTTCATGTCTCGACCATTTCGAGACTCCTCGTCATGTCCTTGATCACATCCGGGACTCGGAACTACCTTCGGTACATCAAAACATATAAACTCATAATGTAAGCGTCATCTAACTTTAAGCGTGCGGACCCTAAGGGTTCAAGAACTATGTGGACATGACCGAGACACATCTCCGGTCAATAACCAATAGCAGAACCTGGATGCTCATATTCGCTCCCACATATTCTACGAAGATCTTTATCGGTCAACCCGCATAACAACATACGTTGTTCCCTTTGTCATCGGTATGTTACTTGCCCGAGATTCGATCGTCGGTATCTCAATACCTAGTTCAATCTCGTTACCGGCAAGTCTCTTTACTCACTACGTAATGCATCATCCTGTAACTAACTCATTAGCTACATTGCTTGCAAGGCTTATAGTGACGTGCATTACCGAGAGGGCCCAGAGATACCTCTCCGACAATCGAAGTGACAAATCCTAATCTCGAAATACGCCAACTCAACATGTACCTTTGGAGACACCTGTAGAGCTCCTTTATAATCACCCAGTTACGTTGTGACGTTTGGTAGCACACAAAGTATTCCTCTGGTAAACGTGAGTTGCATAATCTCATAGTCATAGGAACATGTATAAGTCATGAAGAAAGCAATAGCAACATACTAAACGATCAAGTGCTAAGCTAACAGAATGGGTCAAGTCAATCACATCATTCTCCTAATGATGTGATCCCGTTAATCAAATGACAACTCATGTCTATGGTTAGAAAACACAACCATCTTTGATCAACGAGCTAGTCAAGTAGAGGCATACTAGTGACACTATGTTTGTCTATGTATTCACACATGTATTATGTTTCTGGTTAATACAATTCTAGCATGAATAATAAACATTTATAATGATATGAGGAAATAAATAATAACTTTATTATTGCCTCTAGGGCATATTTCCTTCAGTTTGCTGATGTCTCGGCTGGGTCCTTTCTCATTCTTGGGCCGAATTGGTGCTCCCACACGACATAGTATGTTGATCGAACCAAGAAAGAAAATTTTTTGTGACATTCCATGCCACAAAATCATCCAGTAAATGGGTAGATAATGGGATCTTCAAAATCCATCGAGCATCAACACCAAAGAATATAGATCGAACCAAGGTTTCATCCCACCATCCTGTTCATGGATCAATAAGTTCATCAACAGTGGTCAACAAGATATTACCCCTTGGCGTGATAACCTTCCTTGTAGGACTTTGTGGGATCTAGTGATCCGTCCAAATATTTATTTTGGCACCCGTCCCCACTCGCCAGATATGCCCTCTCTTGAAGGTTTGAAGACCCACCACAATGCTCTACCATGTAAAAGACGAGCCCTTCTTTGGGCCTGCCATAAGCAAATTTCCATCTAGATAATACTTTGCTCTAAGAACCTGTGCACACAAAGTATCAGGGTGCGTTATTAGCCGCCAACTTTGCTTAGCAAGCATAGCAACACTGAAAGCATGTAAATCTCTAAATCCCATGCCTCCTTTATATTTTGGGAGACACATCCTCCACCATGCAAACCAGTGCATCCTCTTGTGCTCTTCTTTATCTCCCCACCAAAAAGCAAACATCGCATCAGTAATCTCCTTGCACAGTTACTTTGGGATTTTGAACACAGCCATAGCAAAAACTGGAATGGATTGTGTAATTTCTTTGAGTAGGATGTCCTTCCCCCCATAGATAAAATTTTCTCTTTCCATCCTTTTAGCATGTCAATGATTCTTTCAACCAAATACTCAAAAATATCACTCTTATCTAGTCCTACCATGGAGGGTAGTCCCAAATATCTATCTGAGATGGCTTCAGTCATAATATTTAGCTCTGTACATATTTGTGCTCTCACATCCACTTCCACATTAGGGCTAAAGAAAATACTACTCTTCCCTGCACTCACCAATTGGCCTGAGCTTGCACAATATTCATCTAACACCTGTCTCAATGAGGTTGCATTAATCATATCTGCTTTCATAAGGATAAGGGAATCATCAGCAAATAATAAATGAGAAACGGATGGTGCATTTCTGCACACCCGAACACCTTCAATGCCACGAACCTCCTCCTTTTGATCCAAAGCACTAGACAAACCTTCTGCACAAATCGAAACAAATAGGGTGACAAGGTATCCCCTTGCCCGAGCCCTCTGCTAGGGGTAAAGCCATCAGTCTCCTGATCATTAAATCTTACTTTATATTTTAGTGATTTAACACATGCCAAACACATGCTATTAATAACTCCACAATATCTCTATGGAATCCTGATACGTCTCCAACGTATCTACTTTTCCAAACACTTTTGCCCTTGTTTTGGACTCTAACTTGCATGATTTGAATGAAACTAACCCGGGCTAACGCTGTTTTCAACAGAACTTCCATGGTGTTATTCATTGTGCAGAAAACAAAAGTTCTCGGAATGACCTGAAAATCCACGGAGATAACTTTTGGAAAATATAAAAAATACTGGCGAAAGTATCAAGGCCAGGGGGCCCACACCCTGTCCACGAGGGTGGGGGCGCGCCTCCCTGTCTCATGGGCCCCCTGATGCTCCACCGACCTCAACTCTAACTCCATACATTATGTTTCACGGAGAAAAAAAATCAAAGAGAAAGTTTCATCACATTTTACGATACGGAGCCGCCGCCAAGCCCTAATCTCTCTCAGGAGGGCTGATCTGGAGTCCGTTCGGGGCTCCGAAGAGGGAGATTCATTGTCGTCGTCATCATCAACCATCCTCCATCACCAATTTCATGATGCTCACTGCCGTGCGTGAGTAATTCCATCGTAGGCTTGCTGGACAGTAGATTTACCATGTAATCAAGTTAGTTTTGTTAGGGTTTGATCCCTAGTATCCACTATGTTCTGAGATTGATGTTGCTATGACCTTGCTATGCTTAATGCTTGTCACTAGGGACCGAGTGCCATGATTTCAGATCTGAACCTATTATGTTTTCATGAATATATGTGAGTTCTTGATCCTATCTTGCAAGTCTATAGACACCTATTATGTGTTATGATCCGACAACCCTGAAGTGACAATAATCGGGATACTTCTCGGTGGTGACCGTTGTTTGAGGAGTTCATGTATTCACTATGTGTTAATGCTTTGGTCCGGTACTCTATTAAAAGGAGGCCTTAATATCCCTTAGTTTCCACTAGGACCCCGCTGCCACGGGAGGGTAGGACAAAAGATGTCATGCAAGTTCTTTTCCATAAGCATGTATGACTATATTCGAAATACATGCCTACATTACATTGATGAACTGGAGCTAGTTCTGTGTCACCTTATATTATAGCTATTACATGAGGAATCGCATCCGACATAATTATCCATCACTGATCCAATGCCTACGAGCTTTTCACATCTTGTGCTTCGCTTATTTACTTTTTTGTTTCTACTGTTACAATTACTACAAAACTGCTATTTTTACTTTTGCCACTGTCACCATTACTATCATACCACTTTGCTACTAAATACTTTGTTGCAGATACTAAGTTATCCAGGTGTGGTTGAATTGACAACTCAACTGCTAATACTTAAGAATATTCTTTGGCTCCCCTTGTGTCGAATCAATAAATTTGGGTTGAATACTCTACCCTCGAAAGTTGTTGCGATTCCCTACACTTGTGGGTCATCAAGACTAATTTGTGGCGCTGTTGCCGGGGAGCATAGCTCTATTCTTTGAGTCACTTGGGATTTATATCTGTTGATCACTATGAGGAACTTGAAAGACGAAAGAACCAAGATTTTTCCCTCAACTACGAGGGAACGTAAGGAACTGCCATCTTGCTCTGCACTAGATTCTCCTTCTGTTTTGAGTAAGTTTGCGACGCCTAAACCTGCTACTGCTATGAATTCTGATATGTCGCATGTTATTGATGATGCCATTTCTGCTATGCATGATACTTATGATGAAACTACTTCTGTGCATGATACTACCTTGCCATTAGGTGAATTTCTTGATGAACAACTTGCTAGGGTTAGAGAGAATGAAATTATTGAAGATGCTATTATTGATGATAGTGATGATGATAGTTCTCCCCCTAATTATGAATTACCTGTTGTTCCTGAGGGTTATGTTATGGATGAGGAAGCTGCTAGAGCTATTTTTGCTTGCAAAGATAGATATGATCTTAAGAAGTTATTACCTAAATAGAAGCAGCAATCTCTTAATGCTAGAATTAAACCCGACCCCACTTTTGCTACTTCACCAACTGTGTTACTGATAAGGATTATGAATTCTCCGCTGATCCTGAGATAATTACTTTGGTATAATCTGATCATTTTTATGTCTATGAATCTAAAGCTGTTGTGGCACATCTTACCAAGTTAAATGATATAGCCACCCTATTTACTAATGATGAGAAGTCTCGCTATGATTATATCCTTAAGATTATTCTGTTCTCATTAAAGGGTGATGCTAAGACTTGGTTTAATTCTCTTGATCCTGGTTGTGTGCGTAGTCCCCAGGATATGATTTATTACTTCTCTGCTAAATATTTCCCTGCGCATAAGAAATAAGCTGCCTTGTATATAATTTTGTGCAAATCAAAGGAGAGTCTCCCACAAGCTTGGGGGAGGCTTCACCGATTACTTAATGCTTTGCCTGATCATCCTCTTAAGAAAAATGAAATACTTGATATCTTTTATAATGGACTAACCGATGCTTCCAAGGACTACTTGGATAGTTGTGCTGGTTGTGTTTTCAGGGAAAGAACAGTCGACCAAGCTGAATTACTATAGAATAATATGTTGACTAATGAAAATAATTGGAATCTTCCTGAGCCAATTCTTAAGGCAATTCCAGAGCCAATTGAGCCAACTCCTGAGCCTATTCCTAAACCTACTCCGAAGAAGAGAGGTGTTCTATTTCTCAATCCTGAAGATATGCAAGAGGCAAAGAAATCAATGAAAGAAAAAGGTATTAAAGCTGAAGATGTTAAGAATTTACCTCCTATTAAAGAAATACATGGTCTTAATATACCGCCTGTTGAAGAAACACATTGTCTTGATAACCCGACACAGGTAGTAAAGGTAAATTCTCTCTATAGATATGATAAAGTTGAAACTCCCTCTACTAAATTTCATAGCCCATGCTTAGATGAATTTGATGACTTTATGGCTAGACAAGAAAGTTTTAATGCTTATGTTGGTAGAGAATTAAAGAATAATGCTTTCGAGATAGGACGCTTGAGTGATTATATGGCTAGAGTTAAAGGTGAACTTAAACTCATTAGCAAATATGCTTCTATGGTTACCACTCAAGCGGAGCAAGTACTTAAAGCTCAAGGTGATTTTCTCGATGAATTAAATAATAAGCATGACTTTGCTGTTAGAGTGGCTACTAGAACTAGTAGAATGACTCATGAACCTTTGTATACTGAAGGCCACCCTAAGAGAATCGAGCAGGATTCTTAGAGAAATAATTTGGAGGCACCTAGTTCTTCCAAAAAGAAGAAAAAGAAAAATGATAGGACTTTGCATGCTTCTAGTGAACCTGTTGTAGACACACCTGAGAATCCCAATGATATTTCTATTTCTAATGCTGAAACACAATCAGGTGATGAACATTAACCTAGTGATAATGTTAATAATAATGTTCATGTTGATGCTCAGCCTAGCAATAATAATGCTATAGAGATTGAACCTGTTGTTGGTCTTGATAACCCACAATCAAAGAATCAATGTTATGATAGGAGAGACTTTGTTGCTAGGAAGCATGGTAAAGAAAGAGAACCATGGGTTCAGAAATCCATGCACTTTCCTCCTAAACCATCCAAGACAAAGGATGATGAGGATTTTAAGCGCTTTGCTGAAATGATTAGACCTATCTTCTTACGTATGCACTTAACTGATATGCTTAAATTAAATCCTGATGCTAAGTACATGAAGGATATCATTACAATTAAAAGAAAGATACCAGAAGCTGAAATTTCCACCATGCTTGCTAATTATACTTTTAAGGGTGGAATACCAAAGAAACTTGGAGATCCAGGGGTACCAACTATACCTTGCTCCATTAAATAAAATTATGTTAGAACTGCTTTATGTGATCTTGGAGCTGGTGTTAGTGTTATGCCTCTCTCTTTATATCATAGACTTGAATTGAATAAGTTGACACCTACTGAAATATCTTTGCAAATGGCTGATAAATCAACTGCTATACCTGTCGGTATTTGTGAGGATGTGCCTGTTGAGGTTGCAAATGTCACTATCTTAACGGACTTTGTTATTCTTGATATTCGCGAGGACGATAGTATGTCGATTATCCTTGGTAGACCCTTTTTGAATACTGCAGAGGTTGTTATTGATTGCAACAAAGGCAATGTCACTTTTCATGTTAATGGTAATGAGCATACGGTACACTTTCCGAGGAAACAATCGTTCATAGCATCAATTCTATTAGAAAAGTTCCGACTATCATTATTGGAGGTTTTGAATTTCCTCTTCCTACTGTCAAGAAAAAGTATGATATTCTTATTGTTGGGGATGTTCATATCCCCGTTGAGGTAACCTAGTGTTATTCGAAATTTCTCCGGTTCCGTGTTATTTGGAATGAGTTTGTTAACAAGACTTGATCAACCTTGTTAGTGGATTCATTTTGATGATCATGAGATGGATGAAACTAGAAGGCACAACCTTCTGTACCCTCTTTTACTTTCTGCTATTTAGAATAAATAAAGCAAAAATAGTATTATCTGTCTGTTTTCTGAATTATCCGTGCAAAAACAATATCCCGAAAATAAAAGTGCTCCAAATGCCCTGCAAATTTAGTATGATTTTTTATGGATTATTTCAGGATTTTAGGCACTGAAAACACTGCAGCGGGGCAAGCACCTGGCCACGAGGGTGGAGGGCGCGCCCAGACCCCCTGGGCGCGCCCCCCTGTCTCATGGGCCCACGATGGCCCCCCTCCACTTATTCCTGCACCCACACACTCCATCTTCTTCCCAAAAAAATCCTCATCCAGCTCAAGCACGAGTTCTAGCTCGTTTTGCTGCGATTTTTGATCTCCTTGCTCAAAGCTCCATTCACAAAACTACTTTGGGGGATTGTTGCTTGGTGACCCTGTTCTTGAGCTTGCATGTCAAATTTATGGGGTCCCAAGTAATTCTAATGCATGATATAGGCTCTAGGCACTTGTAGGAGTAGTTGCTACCAATCTTGTTTGGTTTTATTCACTTTTATTTTGAAGTTACTAAAATTTTTAGAAATGTTTCGAAGAAAGAATTATGTCTAGGAGAATGTACCAAGGTGGTTCCTCAACAAAGAGAGGACCTAGGCGTGCTATGCGTGAGCAAGACGATGAACCACCAAGGGATGCCGAAGTGCGAGCTTGTGAGTGGCCATCAGAAGATTTTATGGTCAATGCAGGCATCAAGGATGAATTTGACGCATATGTGTGTAATGCCGATCTTGAGGACTTCTTACAAGTTAACTGTCCTCAGTACTACCTATTGACCGATTCATTCGTAAGAAGGTTTAAATATAAATCTTCACGTAATTCTCAGAGTGTCCTGTTTGATATTTATGATAAATCTTATACCATGGACTTAGAAGATTTTACAACTGCTTGCAAACTCCCGCAGTGGAGCAATGTTCATGAACCCCACAGATCTGAATATAAAGACTTTCTTGCTAGTATTACTGTGGGAGAATATAGGGATATAGCACAAGCTACCATAGGGAGCATTCATTTTCCTGCTATACATTTTTTTGCTCTCTTCATTGGTAGATACATTAATGGTAAGGATGAAGCATGTCACATGTGTGTCCCTGATCTTTGTGTCCTCAAGAGTGTTGTGTTAGGTAATAAAGATTACAACTTGGGGGCAATAGTTGCACGTAGGTTTCATAATAATTGTATATCTGGAGATTTATTTGGAGGGATTTATGCGACCCGTGTTGCTAATTATCTTGGTATAGCCCCACGAGAGGAGGATATGGAGTTGCTTCCTGCTTATTTAGATTATGACGCGATGGTCAAACATCATTTTCTTTTGAGGAATGAACAATTTCTCCAGTATCGACTAATCTTTGACAGACGTAGCTCTGTCCATGTTACTCTCCCTGCACCTTCCCTTCTTGATTACCAGGCAAAACAAAGATATGTTGTTGCCAGGGAGGAGGCAGCTAAACACGAGGGGACAGCGGAGGTGGCTCGCCAACATGTCACAGCTTAGGATGCATTTGCTGCTGCATCTCAGTACGACCCCAGTTATAACTTCGGATATCAGCCAGGCTATCCTTGGCATTAGACCAATTTAGGCCAAAAGCCTAAGCTTGGGGGAGTACGTATTTCTCACCGACCTTACATTCATGTTCACATTATTCTAGTCGTCGGTGCTCATACTCTTTTATTGTATTATCCATGCTAATTTAATTTCTTTTTCCAGCTTTCTTCTTGTGTTTTTGATAAACCTTAAGAGAAACCAAAAAAAATAGTTAGTTTAATTTCCATGCTTGTAGTAGTAATTAAAATGAAAACCCCAAAAGATTTCTCGTTCTTCTTCTTGCTTGTTGGGAGCTTTCCCGTGTAAATAGTTTTATTTTTTTCTTTCCTTTGGGGGTCGAGAGTAGAAGACCATATTGAAAATGCTTAGTGGCTCTCATATGCATGATTGTTGATTTAACTTAGAGCCCATATTACTTGTCTTCTCTCTTGAGTTGAATGCTTGCAGATTCCAGCTTAGTCCAATGCACGTGCACTATTATTATTATACACATCGTTCGGTCGTGCAAGTGAAAGGCAATAATGACGATATATGATGGACTGATTGAGATGAGAAAAGTTGATATGAACTCGACCTCTCTTGTTTTTGTAAATATGATGAGTTCATCGTTCCTGATTCAGCTTATTATGAAGTAAACATATTTGTAATGACATTTAGAGATTGTAGTTTCTTGTGTCATGCTTAATTAGCTATGAGTTATAATGGTTTACCTTGCGTACGAACATGCTATTAAAATGAGTACCCTCCTTTGAATAAATTGAGTGACTCGACTTGGCACATGTTCAGGCATGTAGTTGAAACAAATCAATATAGCCTTCATGATATTTATGTTCATGGTGGATTATATCCTACTCATGCTTGTACTCGGTGTAAATTAATTTTAATGCATGTTCATGACTGTTGTCACTCTCTCAGCTGGTCGCTCCCCAGTCTTTTGTTAGCCTTCACCTGTACTAAGCGGGAATACTGCTTGTGCATCCAAACTCCATAAACCCCAAAGTTGTTCCATATGCGTCCACCAGACCTTTCTATATGCGGTATCTACCTCCCGTTCCAAGTAAATTTGCATGTGCCAAACTCCAAACCTTCAAATTAAATTCTGTTTTGTATGCTCGAGCAGCTCATGTTTCAACTAGGGTTGTCTGTATCTTCCATGCTAGGTGGGTTATTCTCAAGGGGAGTGGACTCCACTCCTCATTCACAAGAAAATGGCCGGTAACTGGGATGCCCAGTCCCATGATCAAAGCAAATCAAAATAGTTAAACAAAACTCCCCCAGGGTTGTTGTTAGTTGGAGGCACTCGTTGTTTCGAGCAATCCATGGATTGATGCTTGTTGGTGGTGGGGGAGTATAAACTTTTACCATTTTGTTTGGGAACCGCCTATAATGTATGTAGCATGGAAGATATCGAGATCTCATAGTTGTTGCATTGACAATGAAAGTATGCCGCTCAAAATGTTATTCATCTCTATTTTAAAATCGAGCTCTAGCACCTCTACAAATCCCTGCTTCCCTCTGCGAAGGGCCTATCTATTTACTTTTATGTTGAGTCATCATCCTCTTATTAAAAAGCACCCGCTGGAGAGCACACCTTTATTTGCATGTAATATTATTAGTTTATATTGGGTATGACTTGACTGGATCTTTTTTACCATGAATTACAATGTTTAGTCAGTCCTTGATCTTTAAATGTGCTCTGCATTTATGTTTTTTGGTCTCAGAAAGGGCTAGCGAGATACCATCTTGTTATATCATACTATGATTGTTTTGAGAAAGTGTTGTCATCCGAGTTTTATTATTATTGCTCGCTAGCTGATTATGCCATTGATATGAGTAAATGTGAGACCTAAGTGTTATTGTGAATATGGTTAGTTCATAATCTTTGCTGAAAACTTGAAAGCTGGCTTTACATATTTACAACAACAAGAGCAAATAGAGTTTGTAAAAGTTTTTCTTTATCACTTTCAGTTTATCAACTGAATTGCTTGAGGACAAGCAAAGGTTTAAGCTTGGGGGAGTTGATACGTCTCCAACGTATCTACTTTTCCAAAAACTTTTGCCCTTGTTTTGGACTCTAACTTGCATGATTTGAATGAAACTAACCCGGACTGACGATGTTTTCAGCAGAACTGCCATGGTGTTGTTTATTGTGCAGAAAACAAAATTTCTCGGACTGACATGAAAATCCACGGAGATAACTTTTGAAAAATATAAAAAATACTGGGGAAAGAATCAAGGCCAGGAGGCCCACACCCTGCCCACGAGGGTGGGGGCGCGCCCTCCCCCCTTGGGCGCGCCCTCCTGTCTCGTGGGCCCCCTGATGCTCCACCGACCTCAACTCCAACTCCATATATTCCTTTTCACAGAGAAAAAATCAGAGAGAAAGTTTCATCGTGTTTAATGATATGAAGCCGCCGCCAAGCCCTAATCTCTCTTGGGAGGGCTGATTTGGAGTCCTCTCTGAAGAGGGGGATTCATCGCCGTCGTCATCATCAACCATCCTCCATCACCAATTTCATGATGCTCACCGCCGTGCGTGAGTAATTCCATCGTAGGCTTGCTGGACGGTGATGGGTTGGATGAGATTTACCATGTAATCAAGTTAGTTTTGTTAGGGTTAGTATCCACTATGTTCTGAGATTGATGTTGCTATGACTTTGCTATGCTTAATGCTTGTCACTACGGCCCGAGTGCCATGATTTCAGATCTGAACCTATTATGTTTTTCATGATTATATGTGAGTTCTTGATCCTATCTTGCAAGTCTATAGTCACCTATTATGTGTTATGATCCGACAACCCCGAAGTGAAAATAATGGGGATACTTCTCGGTGATGACCGTAGTTTGAGGAGTTCATGTATTCACTATGTGTTGATGCTTTGGTCCGGTACTCTATTAAAAGGAGGCCTTAATATCCCTTAGTTTCCACTAAGACCCCGCTGCCATGGGAGGGTAGGACAAAAGATGTCATGCAAGTTCTTTTCCATAAGCACGTATGACTATATTCGAAATACATGCCTACATTACATTGATGAACTAGAGCTAGTTTTGTGTCACCCTATGTTATAGCTATTACATGAGGAATCACATCCGACATAATTATCCATCACTGGTCCAATGCCTACGAGATTTTCACATCTTGTGCCTCGCTTATTCACATCGATGGAGGATGCAGGAGCCGGCCGACGCACCGAAGACGGCGAGCGTGCTGGGAGGCAACCAGTGAAGATGGAAGTGGCTCGGGGTGCGGTGATCAGTGGAATTTGGCGTTGAAAATGGGGTGAACCGGCGCGGCCGTGTCCGGTTTAGCGCGAACTGTAGAGCAAAAGGAGGCGAGGGCGACTTTAAAGTGGGAGCGGAGCTTGGGGGCGACCCGCCAGCGATTTGGCGAAGGCGACTCACGTCAACCGTTCTGAGGCGCGGTGTAACTGTGGAGGGCGGTTTAGCGGGGCTGGTTATGGCGAGCCCGCGGCGACGACTTGAAGCGGAGCCACGACAAAAAAAGGCGGCGGTTTGGCGACGGTAGTAGCGACGCCAAGCCATGGCGGTTTATGAGGCAACCAAGGCAGAGGAGCAGGAGCCGGCCCTCAGAGCGGCGCCGGCGCGCGGCTAAGCCGGAGGCAGGACAGGCAAAACCCGGCGGGGCCGGGCCACACGCGCGTGAGGCCGAGCGACTGCAGAAAGCAGGCTGCAGACCGGGAGGAGACAGCTCGGTCCAATCTTTCCTGGATCTGTCCACAATGCCATGTGTATTTATCGCCAAAATAACCATGATCAGATAGATTACAATCCTCAAGTGCATCTCTAAAAGCAGCCATGAAGTGAGCTGGCCTAGGATTACCACCTTCCTTCTCAAAAGAGTACATGATGTCATTAAGATCACCCACTACCACCCATGGCATATCAAATACAGACTTAAGCTCCCTTAATCTTTGCCAGGACAAGTGTTTATCTGCCCATTTGGGCTCCCCATATAGCCTTGTAAATCTCCAAAAATTCTCAGCTCCACTTCCAACAAAGATATCAATAAAATATTAGTCTTATCTCTAAGTGACACTGTGACCTCTTTCTTCCAAAGCAGAAGTAAACCACCACTCTGGCCATTACTCCGGACAACATACTTGTGATCCATCTTCAACCTTCGACGAAGACATTCAGTTGGATATTCATCTAGATGCATTTCCATCAAAAACATCATCTCAGGGCTTCTACACTTCTGGACATGTAGCAAATCCCTCACCACCGCAGCCTGTTGCAGGCCACGGCAATTCCAACTAAGTATCCTCATTGCTTCTGGTCAGCCTCACTCATGGAGACTCTGGAACAAGATTGATTCAGATGACCAACCTCCACAAAACCTGCCGTAATCTAAACGATACAGAGGGACAAAAACCGATCACAACACCTTGCAGGGCAATGGAGTTGCACCAGGACAGACAACCGGCTTCACAGGACGCACGCCGGGACAAGAAACTGTGCGGCAATGGATCCTTCAAAGCCGCCAGGTACTGACTGCAGAAACAACGACCAGGATAAATCCAACTCTTCTCCTACTCTCATCAGGGTAACAAGTTCACAGCCAAGAGGGGATCATGACCCCCCGCAAAGGCAGAGGCCGGGCAGGCGGCCGCCACCACCGGCGGCGGTGGTCAATACCTAGATCGCCTCCCAATCGTCTGTGGTGAGAAAAAAAACAAAAAGGACCAGCTCTTAAGCTATGGCACTAGCATGTCATTTTATATATGTGCGTGAGAACTTTGCACATTCTTTCCTTTTATCTTGGTTCAATATGAACATAACTAGAAGAATTTTGTACACTTTGTTGCGCCGCTTTAGAAAGATGGAATGTGGCATCCTCATATGTATATGACAGGATAATCTATGCCTCAATGCACATATATGCATCAATCTTGGCCTACTTGGATAGAAATCAATGACATGTAAAAATGATTTGGGAGCCCCATATTGTGATCGATGGCAATAATACTACAAAGTTTACTGTGGAGGATCTACATCTGATCATTACCACACATCAACATAACAACCCAAAATCAGAAAATAAAATGCAAGGATTTCTCTCCATGTCATAACAAAACTAAAATAACACCATGGACCACCAATCCACACACACAACCAAGGCTTGCCCACGAGTGAACGATCATCATACGAGTAAGCATCGATGGTTCACAATAAAATAAACACTCAACATCAATCCAAATCAAACTAATGAAGCATGTTAACAATAAGCCACTCTAATATACCGACACACTCTAAAGCAACAACTAATGATAGCCATACAACCAAATGCAGGAGCAAGGCAACATAGAAATAATCTAGATACTCAATGGGAAGTGAGAAGAACACAACACCCCAAGGGAAGACATCGAACAAAGGAAAGGAAAAGATAACACTCTCCATCGATGAGATCTCAATCACCGAACACCCAGACGAAAAAGATTGCTTCGAGCTGCCAAGGTTGCATCCAAATGACCGGCTAGGAAAGACGCCGCTCCTAGCTGCGTGCTCGTGGCCGCCAAATGCACAACCAGGAGAGACGCCGAACTCCCCTCAAGCCGCCTACTCCCAGTCGTTTAGATATCCTCTAGCTGCTGATAACCCACAAGTATAGGGGATCGCAACAGTTTTCGAGGATAGAGTATTCAACCCAAATTTATTGATTCGACACAAGGGGAGCCAAAGAATATTTGCAAGTATTAGCAGTTGAGTTGTCAATTCAACCCACCTGGAGATTAATTATATACAGGAAAGTGATTAGTAGCAAATTAATATGATAGTTTTGATAGTAGTAGCAATAGCAATAGTAACAGTAACAATGATAGCAATAACTTTGTAGCAAGTGTAGTGGTAACAACAGCAGTAGTAACTTAGTAAGAACAATGTAAGAGAAATTCGTAGGCATTGGATCGGTGAATTTGTTGGATGATATTCATCATACAACAGTCATAAACTGGGGCGATATGGCACTAGCTCCAGTTCATAAATATAATGTAGGCATGTATTCCGTAAATTGTCATACGTGCTTATGGAAAGAACTTGCATGACATCTTCTGTCCTACCCTCCCATGGCAGCTGGGTCCTGATACGTCTCCAAACTATCTATACAATTTGATTGTTCCATGTTGTTATATTATCATTCTTGGATGTTTTACAATCATTTTATAGCAACTTTATATCATTTTTTGGGACTAATCTATTGACATAGCGCCAAGTGCCAGTTGATGTTTTCTGCTTGTTTTTTTACATCACAGGAAATCAATACAAACGGAGTCCAAACGCAGTGAAACTTTTTGTGGATGTTTTTGGACCAGAAGACATCCACTGGGCCAAAGAAGTACTGCAGAGGGGGCCCGAGGTGAGCACAAGACACCAGGGTGCGCCTAGAGGCCCAGGCGCGCCCTGATGGGTCGTGCCCACCTCAGTGACCTCCCGCACCGCCTCTTTGCTCTATAAATACCCCAATATTCCGGAAACCCTAGGGGAGTTCACGAAAATCAATTCCAGCCGTCGCAAGTTCCAGAAACACCAGGTCCAATCTAAACACCATCATGGAGGGGTTCATCATCCTCATTGGTGCCTCTCCGATGATGCGTGAGTAGTTCATTGTAGACCTACGGGTCCGTAGTTAGTAGCTAGATGGCTTCCTCTCTCTCTCTCTCTCTCTCTCTCTCTCTCTCTCTCGATTCTCAATACAATGGCCTCTTGGAGATCTATTTGATGTAACTCTTTTTGTGGTGTGTTTGTTGGGATCCGATGAACTTTGAGTTTATGATCAGATCTATGTTTTTATCCATGAAAGTTATTTGAGTCTTTTGATCTCTTATATGCATGATTACTTATAGCCTCGTATTTCTTCTTATAATCTTTGGTTTAGTTAGGTGAACTAGGTCGATTTTTCTTGCCATGGGAAGAGGTGCTTTGTGATGGGTTCGACTTGCGGTGCTTGATCCCAGTGACAAAGGGGAGCCGACACGTATGTATCATTGCTATTAAGAATAACAAGATGGGGTCTATTTCTACATAAATAGATCTTGTCTACGAACTTAATACACTAGGAGCATGCTGGATAGCAGTCGATGTGTGGAGTAATAGTAGTAGATGCAGGCATGAGTCGGTCTACTAATCTTGGACATGATGCCTATATAAGGATCATTGCCTGGATATCGTCATAATTATTTGAAGTTCTATCAATTGCCCAACAGTAATTTGTTTACCCACCGTATGCTATTTTTCTCAAGAGCCACTAGTGAAATCTACGGCCCCCGGGTCTCTTCTTAATCATATTTTCCTTTGAGACCTATTTTTATTTGCTTTTACAGATCTATTAATCCAAAAATATATAAATACCTTGCTGCAATTTTTATTTATTTATTTAATCTAATGTTCTTGCGAGATCTATTTATCCAATCTACTACAATTTACCTATCTTTTTACCTCTGTGGGATTGACAACCCCTCTCTTACATCGGGTTGCAAGTATTTGTTCTTTGTGTGCAGGAGTTGTTTACGCGGTGTTGCAAGGTTCTCCTACTGGTTCGATAACCTTGGTCTCATCACTCAGGGAAATACCTACCGTTGATGTGCTACATCATCCCTTCCTCTTTGGGGAAATACAGACGTAGTTCAAGCAAACATCAAAAGGAATTTCTGGTGCCGTTGCCGGGAGACATCGTCAACATCTACCAGGTTCCTAATCACAAATCTCATCTATAAGGATTTACTGTCAAATAGTTGAAATGTTTGTTTACTAGTTTTAATATCATCAAGTAACTATCAGTTTCTTCATTTTCCGTGCAAATATCGTCTTGTGTAAGCGTAATTGCATTCAAGCCTCTATGGCATGCTACAACCACTTTCCCTCTGAACAAGCACAATTATCAAAACAAGGCACCCTAGAGCTACAAGAAATCAAATCAAACACCAAACTTACCTCACAGAGTAGCATTAGGCGCATCTTGTTCACCGCCATGAGCACACTTGATGAGCGATCTCCTCAAAGCTTGATGACCACCACCATAGACCAAGATTCAAAGTTGCTTGCTCAAGACTTTGCACCCACAATCTGTTGAACCAAAACAGAGACAAGGGAGGACATGTTTCTTCATGTCGGCCAACATGTAAATTGTCATTGCAACAAGGTGGAGCATATTAGGGTCAAACATACGAGCTCTAGCGTCGTGGAGTACTCAGAGGGGCGACATACAGTGGTATGGTGACATGCAATGGCATAGTGGGTATTCAAAGGAATCTGTCGGTAGCATCATGAAAATATACTCTACTTGTCGTGGAATTAACACGTCAGATGTCCTTAGCGTGAGGACTTAGTCGTGAGGCCAACGCATCTATGTGGTAGCTTGAGAGGGGTTGAGCGGGATCGAGAGACGCAACACAAGACAAGGGTTTAGACAGCTTCGGGCCCCGAGAAACATCATCCGGTAACAACCCTACATGTTGTTTGAGGCTAGATCTCATTATCATCACGAGGGAGTCGCCGTAAACCGGCTCTCCTCTAGTTGTGTCTAGCCCTAGAGATTGTTTCTTACTTCTCCCTCTTTGGGGAGCCCTGCCCCTCCTTATATAAGTTAAAGGGGCGGGTTACATGTAGAGTCCATCTCGGACTAAGACTTAAACTATTTTGACTTCCTTTCCTGGGCTTCTTAACGTCTGTCGGTTTAACATTGTTTGCCGGTTTAACATTGTCTGTCGGTTTAACATTGTCTGCCGGTTTAACCTTGTCTGCCGGTTTAACATTGTCTACCGGTTTAACATTGTCATCCGGTTTAACATTGTCTGAATACCTGCCGGTGCCATCTGTCTTAACTCTGCCGGTTTAACATTCACCGGTTTACCGTCTGTCTTAGCCATCTGTCTTAACTGTCTGCCGGTTTACCATCCGCCGGTTTACCAAGTCCTGGACGGGTTACGACTCCGGCCGGGTCATGTCGCGGGGTATATCCCCGACATTAGCCCCCAGTTTAATTTGGATTTATCCATGTTAAACTGATCTGTATCATCCTTAAGTCCTTGTCACTTCCTTCTTCTAGAAAATCCGGTTTAATAGGCCAGCTTCATAATCAACTTGCTGACATTGGTTTCTCATAGAAAATGTCTCGTGAAGAATAACTCCTTTGATTCAATTCCCAATGCTTAAAAACAATATTGGTCTTTGAAATACTCATCTGATCTTCAGCCGGTTTAAGAATGTAAAACTTGCCGGTTTAAGAATATAGAACTTGGCTGGTTTACAAATATTGATGGCACCGGATCATAACTGTTTGTTGACATCAGTTTTTGAAAATATACCTCTTATATACCCATCACTTGTAGCCCTCAAATCTTAAGAAGGTAACGTAGTAACAGCTTAAGATTTGCTTCAATATGAATGTCATAAGCTTGAAGAAATCCAGTTTGTTCATCTCAATCACGAGTCAGAACTGAGTATTCCGCATATGTAGCCCCCAAGTGCCGGGTTGTCATGCTTGCAGCAACCTGGGACTTGTAATTTTGCTGATGCTCATAAAAACTTCAACCAGTGTAGCCCCCAAGGGCCGGGTCATTATGCAATAATGAGCAGGGACTTTGTAAATATAATCATGTAAACTTTGAACAGCAACGGTGTAGCCCCCAAGGGCCGGCTTAGTAAGATAATATTAAGCTGGGACTTGATATATACTTCAATAAAAATAACATCATACGATGTAACCCCCATCATGGGGCTTGAATCCATGTCCACAAGGTTAATAGCCTTGTGCTTTACCAACTGAGCAGTGGACAATGTAATGGATTAAAAACTTTGTACCTTGAATTGTTGACAGAAGCAATTGGTAGCCCCCAAGGGCCGGCTCATTACGATGTGATGAGTCGGGTCTTCAATAAAGTGAGCAAACAATGACTTTGCATTAGCCCCCAAGTGTCATGGTGCATGCTTGCAGCGACATGAGACTTGTGTATTTGATGTAATCTCCATTGGAATAATGTAGCCCCCAAGTGCCGGGTCGTAAGCCTACAGCAACTCGGGACTATTCCTTGAATTGTAGAATAAATCATATCCATTGATAATATGATAGCCATTGCGCTAAAGCGACTTTGAAAAACCTTGATCATAATACTGGTTATTGATAACCATAATATAAATCCAGCCATGTTGGCTATTTGAATAATATCCCAATAAATTTATAAGCGCATAATACCAATGGCGCAATCCAAATATATACTGGCGACTTATAGTCCAAAGCCAGGCCGGGTCAATAAACACCAGATTATAAGTGATTATGTACTGACAACTTGTAATTGAAATCATGCCGGGTTAATGAACACCGAGTTAATTTGATGACTGAAAAGCCATACCGGGTCAACAGACACCAGTTCAACACAAAATTTATCCAAAAGAGAAAAATACTTGACAAAGGCAAATAAAACCGTGTAGTCGAGGCTTTTAGAGGGCTGTCAGGCCCAAATTCAAGGCTTTTCATGGGCTGCCAGGCCGCTGAGTTGAACCATTTAACAAAGCCTTTTAAGATGGACCTCCAACTAACCAATCACCATTTTAACTTTGACAAGTTCAGGGTCTCAATGAGAGTAACTGTCAAACGTTCGGAGGGTCATGCCAGGATTACCTGGATAGGAGTGTCTTACTTGATGAAGGCAGGTTAACCCAGGGTTTTAGGTCAATACACCAGGCTTCCAAGCCGTGGTTCGATACCCAGCTACAAGGGTCCATTCAAACTCCTTGGTATTTGACACAAGGAGCCCCCAAGTAACATGATGAGCTGTGCTCATTGGGTGCCTATGTTTGAGTTGTGCGTAGCAACAAGACTCTCTTTGGCCCCTTGGGTGTGAAGCTCCCAAGCTTTGTTGTGGCGTGATAGCCGGATTAATGGACAGAACTCCGCTTTGTCAGCTGAAGACCCCATGTAACCAATAATATGATAAGCCAATAAGGCGGGATACCCATGTTTGAACCGTGCATCATGGCAACAGGTCCTCTTCGGCAACCTTTAACTTTTTGCAAGAGATAAATTCTTCTTGAACCGGGATTTTAAACCGGGTATTCAGAGCTTCAGCGCTGTGTGGGAGACGGGATTTCCCCTTGAACCGGATTTGAGAGCTTCAAAGCTTCGTGATAAATAAATTTCCCTTGAACCGGATTGTAAACCGGATATCTGAGAGCATCAACGCTTTATGAGAGAGAGATGTGTCTTGAACCGGATTTTGAACCGGAATCCTTTCTGGTGACCTGGAACTTCTTCATTGAGCCGGGATTTTGTCATATACTTTTTTGAGCCGGAAATTCTCTAACGGCCTTTAAATTTTCATCAATATAACAGTAGCCTCCGGGACCGGGTTATTTCCCATCAACATCCTGGGGCACTTGAATTTGCTGAAACTGGCGAGACTTGCTGAGTCATATCATCGTAGCCCCCGAGTCTTTAAGATGACACAAGGTATTGTCTTGAGATTCTCCGTATTTAACCATAGTAGAAGGTGTATATCATTGGTGTTGATAACATGATGTAAATCCACAGAAGGTTGAGGTGACTGCGGCGGGTTATAAATGATCCCGTATGAGCCATGTTAGCAACTCGGCCAATGGTTCCTTCCAACCGGTTGTTTGAAGTGGACCAAACTGTAGTGGCTTTGATTTGTGCGCATGTCCATTGATCCATCCAGTGCAGACCGCGGCTGAATGATAATTTGCCTCCAAGGTATTGGAAGAAAACCGGGCTACCCAAGCAGTGACTGCTCATACTTAATAAATAGCTCATGCAATTAGGCGCGGCCCGGTGTATTGATGTAGACCAAGCCGCAAGAGATGGACGGTAAAGACGACCGCAACATCCGAGGTGGCACAGACAAGAGAGTCGACTGCGGCATTGTGAGCCAGCGCGGATGGGCGAGTCAATCATAGACGCGATAAGCCGTGCAGACGGCTAGTCAATCGCAGGTGCGACCGTAGCAATTTGATGTAGATCGAACTGCACGAGCGGTGGCTTGCGCACACCCGTCCAACAACAAACAATGAATCATTGTCCTGCATATATAAAAATATATAGACAAAGTAATTGTTTTTTGACAATAATAATATGTACTGATAAAATTAACTTTGCCTGCGTCTGCGGATCTCCTCCGGGTCACGGGTACGGGTCACTTTAGTCAGCTCGCTCTCACATATGCATCCCACACCCCTTTTTTCCGGATGATACTGTCCGTTGGACAACTCAATGCGGCCGGACTTTTGGTGTGCCCTTCAGTTTGCTGATTAAAACGCCTGATAATTATTTTACCCGCGTCCGCCAGGTAATCCGATGTATCCAAGCAGATCGGGTTTAACAATTTTGTATCTCTCCATCAGGGATCCAGTGCGTTGAGTACGCTGGTACATCCTCTGCTATTGGAATGTACAGATACCGGATTGGATGTGTGTTTTCTCCGGGATACCCGTGCTCCTCTTTGTGTTTGGCACAATGGTTTTTAAACCAATCATGCGTACATGCACTTGTCCTCCGCATGAATGTTCCAATGGAAAGAAATCATACTGCACTCCCTACGTTCCAGTATATAGTGCGCGTAACTTCACTTCCCCATGTTCTCGTCAGTAGAATCCAAATAGTCTATTCGCAAATCATCGAGAACTTGGCCTACTGCTGCAACAAAGGAACAGTCCACCACTCCCAACCATAAGGTCACGGCACTTCAGAAAATTATCAGCATCACTCCCCAGAGTCCAAATAGTCTGATCGCAATCATCCTCACTATAAAACAGGCACGGATGGAATTAGTCCGGGATGTGATGTTCAGAGGTGCTGCGCGCTGACCACAAAGCGGCATCAGACGCATATAGCGGCTCGACGAACGACGGGATCGCGGAGCGACTTGGTGACGGCGACTCATGGTAGCAGGGAAAATTTAAACCGGCGGCAGAGATCAGTGGATGCGGCCATTTAGACGGGGCAGTGGCGAGGGTGATTTAGAGCGGCAGCAACGTGCAGCAAAAGCCGGCCACGTCCACCGAGGCGAGTGACCTGCTGCGCAGCCGAAGACGCAGCAGTAGTGGAGGTGCGCTGAGTCGGGGCGGCTCGCGGGTAGTGCAAGGCCGAGCTTGGGACTCGGAGAGCCGGTCGCGGCAGAGGTAGTCCTAGCAGCGGCGAAAGCCACGGCAGAGAAGGCAACTCGGGGCGCCGGTTTAAGGCGAATCTGTGGGACGGCGGCTCAGGCAGGTGCGAGGACGCACCAGTAGCAGCCCTGGCCATGCCTCGCAGTCTGGCGCAGCGGTTCGAGCGCATCGATGGAGGATGCAGGAGCCGGCCGACGCACCGAAGACGGCGAGCGTGCTGGGAGGCAACCAGTGAAGATGGAAGTGGCTCGGGGTGCGGTGATCAGTGGAATTTGGCGTTGAAAATGGGGTGAACCGGCGCGGCCGTGTCCGGTTTAGCGCGAACTGTAGAGCAAAAGGAGGCGAGGGCGACTTTAAAGTGGGAGCGGAGCTTGGGGGCGACCCGCCAGCGATTTGGCGAAGGCGACTCACGTCAACCGTTCTGAGGCGCGGTGTAACTGTGGAGGGCGGTTTAGCGGGGCTGGTTATGGCGAGCCCGCGGCGACGACTTGAAGCGGAGCCACGACGAAAAAAGGCGGCGGTTTGGCGACGGTAGTAGCGACGCCAAGCCATGGCGGTTTATGAGGCAACCAAGGCAGAGGAGCAGGAGCCGGCCCTCAGAGCGGCGCCGGCGCGCGGCTAAGCCGGAGGCAGGACAGGCAAAACCCGGCGGGGCCGGGCCGCACGCGCGTGAGGCCGAGCGACTGCAGAAAGCAGGCTGCAGACCGGGAGGAGGCGCGCGGCGGCTTGAGTGATTTGGCGGCGTATTAACACACCGTCAGCGCGGCCACAACTAGCCACGGTCGAACCGTGGCCACTGCTGACCCGGCATAGCCGGCTGAGGTGCGGAGACGGCCCAGGTCGAGGCGGAGATACCAGGCACGGGCAGGTGCAGCCGCCGCGATGCGACCGCTCGTGCTCGAGGGCGGAGTGGAGCAGAGCCAGCGCACGCTGTGAGGTGGCCGGGCGCGGTGAGGGAGATGCGAGCCGGCGATGCGGAGGCAACCCGGCCGCCGGCGGAGGCAACCCTGGTGGGGATCCGGGATCGGCCGGTGCGGGGATGACGAGCGGGCGGCCGAGTCGCGCGGTGGGTGGCGGTGGTGACGAGGACTGCGCCCGCGTGGAGGAGCCGGGGTCGCGGTCGCGTAGCAGAGCAGTTCCGGCGCACCGGCCATAACCGCGCTGCCGTAGCGGAGGCGAGACGGGTTGCGGACGGGGCCCACGGGGGCACCGGAGTGCAGCAGCGATCAGGCACCAGTGGGTCGACGGCAGAGGCGAACCGGGCGGCTCGAAGCGCAGGCAGAGGCCACGGCGGTGACCCGGTAACTGATTTGGCGAAGCTGCTCCGTGGTGACCCGGCGGCGATTCGGCGAGGCGCTCGGCGGTTTGGGCAGTTTGGAGGAAGCGGTGACCGGCCGGGGTAGATCGAGGCTGCGGTTGGATCAACGGCGGGTTGGAGAAGCGCCGGTCCGGCAAGGGCCGTGGCGGCACGGCAGTTGAGGCGAGCCTGTTGATGGCGGTTCAGGGACAGAGACAGAGGCGAGACCGAGTTTCCTCTTTTCTCATCCACTTGCGGTTCGTGGTCTGCTTCCTTTTTCCTTTTTTTTCAACTCAAAAGTTGAGCTCTCATGTGGATACTACTCAAGTGGGCAGAAATGACATATTTGACCTGAGGCAGAAATCAAATCACAAACTGACCTGGTCACGAAAAAATTTCACTCTGCTGACCCTTTGGTGTGGTGCCCGACAGCTGGGCGCCGCACCCTACTGCGCAGCGCCTTTCCCTTAGGCGTCGCACCTCCTTCCACTGTGGCAACCCTGGTCCAGTTGCGGCCCCACAGACAGCACTGCCGCGCCTAAGACTTAGGCGCCACACCTGTAATGTGCAGCGCCTAGCTCTTGGGCGTTGCACAGTCTGTGTTCCACTTGGGCTGGCCCCACCCTCTCTCCCCTCCCACCCCCACCCCACACACCCCCACCCCACCCAAACCCTTAGACTTGCGGCCCTCCTCTCTTTTCCTCTCCCCACTCTCAAATCCTTCTCAAATCTTGCAAATCCGGAGTATTTGACCGTGGATTTCGAAGCCAACCCCTCCCTTAAGGTAATCTCCTCCGATCCCCTCGTTTTCATCCATAGGAATTGTCACATTTTCTCAAATCTTGCTAGTTTGGGGGAAACCCTAGTTTTGACTTGGATTTGCAAATTTGTGTTTCTTTGCTAATTTGGTATGGTTAGGCTTTCATAGTATGCTAGGGTTAGGGTTATGTGTGTTTGATGTTGGTGTTAGGGTTATGTTGGTGTTAGGGTTGTGGTTATTGTTAAGTGGGGGTTAGGGTTGACCAATAATTCTCGGTTTTGTAGGCATGGCTTCATCCGGTTCCATGACGAGGCCACCGTGTGCTAACCAAGAAGACATGCCAAACAAGTGGGAGGACGCATCTTTGGATAAGGTGAAGGAGAAAGATGTCAACATCCCGCCATGTTGGTGTGGAGATGTTTGCAAGGTGAAGGTGTCCACCACCGAAAGAAAGCATGGACGAAAGGGCGGAGATATTTTGTATGCCCGAACTATGCTTATGATCGTGCACTTCCAACTAACGCCTATGACCAACCACCGGTAAGCTCGAGAAGTAAAATGTTACTCTCAAATGTGTGTCAACACTAACAACAAATTTTTATGCAGTCACCGCCTCCTCTATGCAAGTACTTCACGTGGATAGATCTTGAAGTGCCAGAAGATGTGAAAAAGGACCAATACACAGATTGTCTTAGGCGGCAACGGCGGTTCGAAGAATCGTTTCGAAGAGGCTTGGAGGAAGAGCGTCGTCAGAAGGAGAGGATGGAGCGGAAGAAACGAGAGGAGGAGAGGGCACGCCAAGCGAAACTTGCTCGTGAGGAGGAGAGGGCAAGAAAGCTTGCAAAGGCTCGCGAGGCGCAAGAGAAGGACTCGAGACGTGACAAGAAGGGGAAATGGCCTCGCTCTACTCAGTAGGGACTTCGCTTCGGTGCACTCGTCGTCAACTATCTTCTAATGAATGTGTCGTGAAGTTGTGAGGGCATGTGAGATGTTGGTGAACTATCTTCTAGGGCAAGCTGCCATTTGTCATTTGTAATGAATGTGTCGTGAACCATGTCGTAGTAATGTTTGAATTGTCTTAAGTTATGAACTCGTCGGCATAAAATTTGTGTTTGTTCAAATTGTTGTGATGCTGCAGTCATTGTAAGTATTATGGATGTGATGCAAGCCAACCGTGGCTCTCTGGATAGCCATGGAAGTAGTGCAGCGCCTAAGGGCAGGGCGCTGCACTGTAGAGTGCAGCGCCTAACAGTTGGGCGCCACACAGTACAGTGCAGCGCCTAACCGTTGGGCGCTGCAGTGCTGCTATAAGCAAAACTGCAGAAACAGATGCCATTTTGGCCTCCTGCAGCAGCACTCACATAACTAGAACATCAATAAAAGTACTGTAAACTGCACATACTAAACAAAGAGAACTAATAACTTGAACATCATATCATTTAAGACAATTCAACATTACTTCAAGTTCGCAAACACAAATATCACACTAGTAACCTCACAAGTTCATCAACCTAATTAAACATAACCTTACAAGTTCATCAACCTAATTAAACGGCTACAAGTAACATGAACAAGCACTAATGCCTTCCGCGCGTGTTCCTGGTGCCACGCTTGTAGGCAATCTTCTTCCTCCTAGAAGCACGAGCCTCCTCTTCATGCACTTCCTCCTCCGCCTCCGCCTCCGCCTCCACCTCCTCCTCCGCCTCATCATCCAAGCTAGCCATCCGCGAGGTCCCTACGACCACCTTTGGGTTGCCTCTGTTGTCATAGTCGTTGGGCGTGTACCCGCGTATGGGCTGCCTAGGCTTGAACACATATGCGGACCGATCTTGAGCGTCCGCCAAAGTCATGTCATCATCAAGCTCATGGCCCTATCACACAATGAAACAATATGGTGAAGGCTGGTGTCGTAATCAAGTGAGAATCACATCTAAAGGATTAGTCATACCTCTTGGGTGATCCCACCCTCATCATCCATATAAGCATATGAGGAACTCACATCATCCCCCTCATGGTGAGATGCGGGGTCTAATGGTGTACCAGACCTAGAGGCAGATGGTTCATCATATTCAGGATCACGGCAACCGAGAAGGTTCGATAACCGCCTTAACTTCTTGGCCTGACGCTGTAACATGAACAAGTGTGTAAGATATCAAACTTCGCAACATAGACTGGCTCTCATAGTGAATGCGATATGTACCTTGAGGAATGCTCGTAGTGAACCATCATCATTGCCAGTTCCAACTGGTGTCTTCTCCAGAATAGACTGGCTCTCATCAGCTGCTTTCTTGATCTCGGTGCGCTACGGATGAGAAAGAATGAATGCGTTAGCCATTCAAACATGTGTAATACGGTCAACGGGAAAGTAAAGAGGGGAACACTTTACCACATAGTTAATCACCGGAACAGCAGGGACTCCTTGCCCTTGCCTGACATCTCTGTTGTACTTCCCCTTTGCTAGATCCTCAAAGTTTACGGGTTCTTCAAGAATATCCTCATTATATGCCGGCGGGCATATCTCAACTCGAGTAGTTCCAATAAACCATCGTACGTAGTTATCAAAAGCAAGTGGGTTGTGCTCACGAAGCGGGGCGCGTGCAGTGCTACGAGCTTGCTCCAGACAAAGCTGGAAGCGGGTAACATACGCAGAATGATGCTTGCCCAGTCCTTTATCTTCCGCTGCCTTCTCCTGTCCAACCTGCGTGGTATAAAACCAAACATTAGCACAATCAAAAGGAGTCCCGATGATTAGACAATACGCAGACATGCTCTCTTACCTATGAAGTGCTTTGTCCGTGTCCACCCAATCCGGCGGGTGAGGCTGGAAAAGACCAAACTGACGATACACGCGATGCGGCAAATGAAACTCAACCGCCCAGTTGCATATCAGTGGGCATCGCATAAGCCAGAGATCCTTATCCCGCAAGCACATCGGGTTGAGGCGGAACTGCGCGATGTACTCCAAGCTCTCACCCACGCCATATGGCTGCCATTCCACCTATGAAACAGGGCAACAATGCAAATTTGATGACTATTTTTCAAGCAAGCATGAGAAAGGACTGAAGTAATGACCTCCTTACCTGCTCAGGCGTAATCGTGTCCAACTCGGCAATGTACTTTTGGTACATGAGATTGACATCGTTCGTCGTCTCGGAAACGATATCCCACTTGTAAGCCCACGTGGGGCGCCGTAATTCGTCATGTTCATCTGCATACCAAGGATCAAACATGGCGCTCTTCGGGCGTCCAACAGGCAGACGCTCCCAACTCCATACAGAAAGTAGAAGCAGATTACCACCAATGCCTGCACTAGGTGTGATCCTGCAACACGCATCGTCCAGCTACATATGAAAGAAAAACAATGTTAACTTGACAGCAAGCTTGCATTGCTAATGAAGAAATGAGTTGATCACAAAACAGACCAACTACCTGTCGGTACAAGTAGGCAAGAGTCGCTGAACCCCAGCTCCATTTGCTATCGAAGACGGTTAACGCCTTCAGCCACATCCATGGAGCGTTCTTGCCAGTGGAGTCAGGAAACAAAGTCCTCGACACAACGTACCACATATACAAACGAGCATGTGTCTGGATCACATCATCAGTGGCATCCGGAGGGCACGTCGCAAAGTTATTTTGAATCCACGTGAAAGCAGCTCCGGCTGCTTTCCTTTCCCTCTTCTTCTTCTCTTCTCCCTCCTCTACATCAGCCTCAGCCTCGGTAGGAGCCATACCGATAAGAGCAATCATCTGCTCGCGCCACCCATCAGAATCGGTGCTCATACAGAGAGGCCTCCCGTCGATAGCAAGACCGGTGATCAACGAGACATCCTCGAGCGTCACGGTCATCTCCCCAGTCCGAAGATGGAAACTGTGCGTCTCCGGCCTCCATCGATCAACAAGAGCGGACACCAGTGGAGCGTTCAGATTCGGCGTGGACCGGCTGACCAACAGAATCCACGGGAGTAGTCCTGCCTGCTTGATGTACGGTGTGTACCGCTCGTCGTAAGGCATGGCAGGACCAGAGACCCCGTGATACCGAATCTTCAGAGGTTCAAGCTTCTGCAAAAAACAAGTAATGACAAATCTTAGGGCATGTAAATTTCAACTAAAGGCAAATTTGCAAAAGATTTAGATTACTCATTATTACCTTATCCTTCTCGCGCATCATGTAGGACCGGTGTTGCACGTCGTAGACATCGTCCAGAAGCCAAACCATCCTTACAATTTCAAACAATAAACATACATGAGTTCATCTTCATCTCAAATATCGTATACACTAAACATATAACATGTGTTCAACTACAAAGAATCTCAACATCTCCTTCTCACACAATGAATATGTCATATGTGTTCAAATAAACTAAACATCTAATATTTCAAATAAACTCAACATCTAATATTTCAAATAAACTCAACATCTAATATATATCTAAACAAACTTCTCATATATGTCTACAAAAATCAACATCTCATAGTTATCTATAAAAATAGGCATCTCATATATATCTAAAAAAACTAAACAATCTAGGGTTTCACTAACAAAATATATTGAACTAAATAACACTACGGTACTACCAATATGAATACACATCCTAAATCGAGCAAACCAAACAAATCAAGGGTTCCATCAAATCTTGGACAAATCTCTAAAATGGCAACAAATTTACGGAGCAAAAGAAAGAGAACGGAAGAGTTTACCTAGTAGGATGGATTGGGGATCGAATCCACGGATCAAATCTTCAGACCTGAGAGGGATGTGGGGGGGGGGATTAGATGGGGGCGCCGCCGCTGCTCTCTGTCCAGAGAGCGGAGAGATGAAGAACTGCCTGGTCGGGCTGGGGCGGCCGCGCTTAAGTCACTGTGCAGCGCCTAAGGGCTAGGCGCTGCACGTCAAAGTGTGGCGCCTAGCCCTTAGGCGCTGCACAGGTGCGTGTGGGGCCGCAACTGAACCAGGGCAGCCATGATGGCAGGAGGTGCGACGCCTAAAGGAAGGGCGCTGCACAGTAGGGTGTGGCGCCCAGCTGTCGGGCGCCACACCAAAGGGTCAGCAGAGTGAAATTTTTTCATGACCAGGTCAGTTTGTGATTTGATTTGGGTCTCAGGTCAAATATGTGATTTCTGCCACTCAAGTGCCCAATAGATCGGTTTGACCTTGGTCTTCACGCTGACAAATCAATGGCTGGCTGGATACTTGCCATTGAAACGCCTTTGGTTAAGATCCTTTAAGCGGATTCATCTCTGACATGGCTTCGGTAATTTTGGCAGTCTTTCTCGGAAACCTGTATCCGGACAACGAAATCGTTAAATCAATTAGGGCGACTTTGCAGTGGTCAATCGACACGCATCCCTAATTCTCATCTCAAACTTTGAATATGCCAGCTCTAGGATTAATCACAAAACAATGAATTGCCGACTCTTCATGCCGGGTTATCCTGCGAGATTGCTCTGTGCCGGCTCTTTTTCATCTAACATATCGCGAGCTTCTCGACCCCTGAAAAAGATCTCTCCAAGAACACAACATCACTGTGCGCAAGCCCCACGGTGGGCGCCAACTGTCGTGGAATTAACACGTCAGATGTCCTTAGCGTGAGGACTTAGTCGTGAGGCCAACGCATCTATGTGGTAGGTTGAGAGGGGTTGAGCGGGATCGAGAGACGCAACACAAGACAAGGGTTTAGACAGCTTCGGGCCCCGGGAAACATCATCCGGTAACAATCCTACATGTTGTTTGAGGCTAGATCACATTATTATCACGAGGGAGTCGCCGTAAACCGGCTCTCCTTTAGTTGTGTCTAGCCCTAGAGATTGTTTCTTACTTCTCCCTCTTTGGGGAGCCCTGCCCCTCCTTATATAAGTTAAAGGGGCGGGTTACATGTAGAGTCCATCTCGGACTAAGACTTAAACTATTTTGACTTCCTATCCTGGGCTTCTTAATGTCTGTTGGTTTAATATTGTCTACCGGTTTAATATTATCTACCGGTTTAACCTTGTCTGCCGGTTTAACATTGTCTGCCGGTTTAACATTATCAGCCGGTTTAACATTGTCTGAATACCTGCCGGTGCCATCTGTCTTAACTCTGCCGGTTTAACATTCGTCGGTTTACCGTCTGTCTTAGCCATCTGTCTTAACTGTCTCCCGGTTTACCATCCGCCGGTTTACCAAGTCCCGGCCGGGTCATGTCGCGGGGTATATCCCCGACACTACTGCAAACCTTTTCTCCTCTCAACGTATTGGACAAGGTGATCCTATATTCACATATTAGTTTCTTCTTGCAGCGGATGATTTTTTAGCCTATTTAAACATCACTGCCTATCATCAAATCTTCATGGAATAAAAGTGTATGTGTCAGTTCCAGCAGTTAGTCACTTGTTATTGGCTGATGATAGTCTTCTATTTTTTGGGCTAGATGTGGGGAGCGCATAACAAACTATTGAGGTTCTAGATATAGATTGTAACGATTCAGTACAGAGAATTAACATTGAAAAGTCATCAATATTTTTCAATAAGGGGTGCAGGAATTTTTTTTGTGATGACAGGTAAAGGATATACTCAATATCCAATCTGAATCGTTGATTGTAAAATATTTGGGAATGTCAACATATATAGGAAGAGATATGCCAGGGTTTAGTCATTGAATTATTCCGAAAATAAAATGTTGCTTGGCCAGAGGCATGGTTTCAGAGACACCAAATTATTCAATTTGGCACTTTTGGCTCATCGGGCTTGGAGAATTTTGCAATGTCCCGAAAGTTTGAGTGCTAAAGTTCTAACTGAAATATTTTGCACAAGGAGATTTTCTTACAACAAGTTTGGCCTCTCGTCGTTTGAAAGTTTGGAGGGTGATGCTTGATGGTCTTGATACTTTAAAACTTGGCCTTATTAGGCGGATCATTAGCAGAGAAGGGACAGATCCATGGGAAGATAATTGGCTCTACGGTAATTGCTCTTTGCGTACAACAACTTGGTTATTGGATGGAGCGCCCCTATGTCTCACATTCAGCAAGACAGGAGGGAACCCTTCGCTGCAGGGAGGAGCCAGTTGGGCCAGCCCGGGTGCGCGGGAAACACCAGCCTTGTTTTCCGTTTTGTTTGTTTTCATGTTTTTTATTTTTGTTTGTGCTTTCTTTTTTGACTTTTTTTATACTTTCAAATATTCTACATAAATATATTACAAAAATGACACTTCAAGAATGTTTTTGAAAAATCTTGACCAAGCATTTGAAAAATGTTAAATGTGTATAGAGAAAATGTTTATCACATATACGAAAAATGTATACAAAAAAATGTGTATGAAACAATTTAATCATGTATTTAAAAAAAGTTAATCAAGCATTTGAAAATTTTTAAGAGAGCATTTGGAAAATGTAAAAATGTGTAAAGAAAAAATGTAGACTATCTATTAAAAAATGATGAAACAAATTTGATCATGTATATAAAAATGTTAATATAGCATTTGAAAAAAATTGAACAAGTATTTGAAAACTGTTAAACGTTTATAGAAAAATGTTGAGCATGCATTAAAACATGATAAAAAAATTTAATCATTCCAATATGTGTTAATCAAGCATTTGTAAAAATGTTGAACAAGTATATAAAATGTTCATCAAGCATTTGAAAAAAGTTGAATGTGCATAGAAAAAATGTTGACCATATATTAAAAAATGAAGATTTTTATCATGTATATAAAAAAATTAACCAAGCATTGTATTTTTTTTGAAAAAGTATTTGAAATATGTTGATCAAGAATTTAGAAAATGTTAAATGTGAATAGAAAAAATGTTGACCATGTGTTCAAAAAATATTAATATTGCATTTAATAAATGTTAATCAAGCATTTGAATTTTTTTAAATGTGCATAAAAAATGTTGACCATGTATTAAAATAGGTTAATCTTGTATGTGAAAATTGTTAATAAAGCATTTGAAAAGGTTTAAAGTGTTTATGGATAAAATGTTGACCATGTATTCAAAAAATGTTAATGTTATATTTGAAAAATGTTGAAAATGTGTATAGGAAAATTTTTGGCCATATATTACAAAATAATAAACTTGTGTTGGAAAAATGTTAGACGTGTATTATAAAAATGTTGTTGACAAATACAAAAATTGTAGAATAAAATCAAAACAACAAAGAGAAACCAATGAAAAATAAAACCGAAGAAACAAAATGCAAAATGAATGAAAAATGGAGAAGGAAAATAAAAAGAAATAAAAGAATGCGAAAAAAAGAAAAAAACCGGCTCCAATGGTATTAAGTAGGGCGTGTCCGTAGTACATACCACGAATGGAACTGGGCGAATTAGCTAGCAACGCGCCTGATATACCTGTCAACCAGGGATCTCCCTGGTTCTCCCCTTTCTTGTTTTCCTTTTACTTTAGTGTGCGCGAATGGGCGGGCCCAATTACCTCAGATTCAGCGAGACTTTCTAGCGACTTGCTTAATGCGAGATATAGACGCCGCATATTGGATGGGCCACCTAGAAAGGTCAATGAGCCGATTAATCATACGTCGGCCACATGGAACATAGAAAAATTGGATCAAGTTTTCCTACCCAATGGATGTAGATGTTATGAAAAAAAATCACTTTGAGTACTAGAAATCAAGATTATTGGGCATGAAATTATGATGGTAAAGGAGTTTTTCTGGATGGTCAACATATAGGATGTTTATCACCACCAAGGTCATGAGGGAGGCATGGCTGGATGGATCGGCTGCAACACTGTATTTGAAGGATGAAAAGAAACAGTGGACATCGCTATGGAAGGTTCATGTCCCAGCAAAGATTCGTGTTTTTCTATGGATATTAACAAAATAATCTATACCAATTGGTGATGTGTTGCACAAAACGAACATGGGGGAGGATGATAAGTGTCTGACTTGCGGTCAAGAGGACTCATGGATACACGCATTTACTGAATGCATGACGTTGAAGTCTGTTTGGGCATTGGCATCGGAAGGGGTCATGGAAGCATTAGCATATTCACACAAACAGGAGGAGGGAGAATGGATCTCCTCTTTGATTGATGTTCTTTTCCACTAGTTGCTTGTGGAGACTTTTGAGAAAGGTGATTTGTGAAGATACTTTTCAGAGCCGGTTGTCCACTAGGTGCTTTGTTCAAAACTTCTTGGAGGAACTCCAAATATCTAAGAAGAAGTATGTTGCATCTACCTCGGAGTCAAGTTCGTGTCCTTGACCTGGGTGGATTCCACCCTTGCAAGGTGCATGAAGATGAATGTTGACACAACGGCCAGAAAAAATTACACAAAAGGTGTTGTTGCAGTCGTGGTCAGAAACAGAAAAGGAAAGTTCATCGGTGCTCCATCTGTCACTTTTGATGGAATCAGGGATCCTGAGATAGTCGAGGTTCAATCGGTCGTTATGGATACAAATCAAACGTTGTAATATTTCAGGCAACTGATATATAGATGATCCCTTATTTTTCGATAAATAGTGTTGCTATATTTTTTTCCCTTCTAGATATACAGTTTTGCTATCTATCTATGCTCAGCAACGGGCCAACTTTATCATGGATAAACAGTGTCACTTGTAATTAACCTGTTTTTACCAGCAGTTTTGCTAAAGCACATCTAGACGTGACATATGTATTGCACATCTAAGTCCTATGTCATTGATCTTATGTTGAGATTCGTGCAGATTTTTTTTTTATACTTGATTGACTCACTTAGATGTGCAATAACTAGAGCACATCTAGATGTGCCCTAGACACACCCACAAAAGATGCTCCCTCAAAAAAAAGAGAGAGAAATAAAAGATGCTCATAATCCAAGCTTGGGCAACCGTGTTCATTCTTGACTATTTCGCACACGCAACACTACGACACATAAACAAATGAGCACCATGGAAGTATATATATACCTAACCTTCATTAGGTACTAATAATCGGTGAAAAATAAATAAGAAACAGGGCAAAGTAATGATGTCAGCTAGCTCATTGGATCACAGATGCAATCAAGATGGCTCACGCTCCCGCTCTGCCCCCGCTCCCACCTCCTGCCACTCCACCGCCTCCACAACCGCTGCCCCAACTCCGGCCACCTCTGATCCCAACTCCAGCGAGCCTTCCAGTAGCCACCTTCATCTCGCCGCCGCTCCCGCCGGACATCGGGCGTGATGACTCTCCGGTTCAGGCTGGCGTTCGCGCCGCGCTTGGCGTGGGAAACGCCATGAGTGCTGATTTTGAGGATCAGGTTTGGTCTGCCATCTTGCAGCCCATCACTCCATTCCGCCACAAATGCTCAGGCATCCACCTTGCTGTTAAAATTGAGCGTGCCGTCATGGAGATTGACTCCCTAATACTTGCATGCTACCTCCAAGGTTGCCTGGGCGGCCAGTTCGACATGTTCATGGTCCTCCAGCTATCGCTTTCGGAATTCCGCTTCACCGTCTCCTCAATCCCGGTCGCCCTAGCTATCCTCCAGGAGAAGGAAATCGCATCGCCCCACATCCACATCTCCTTCTTCGTCTGCCCGCCCGCGGATGCTGAGAAAGACTCTCCCGCCTCCATTGCTCCTCGCCTTCTACCCTCGCCTCCCGCACCATTGCCATGCCAAACGCCCACACCCATGCTCGCCGCCCCACTCACACTCGACATCAGCGATCGCTTGCAACACGCCTTTCGTTTCATCTCCCACACACTTTGCCTTGACTCCAAGGTCGGTCTCTCATTTCAAGCTGACCTATGGCAGGCAAAACGCTCCATGGTCTCACCTCCTCGCCATGCCTCCACGAACAAACACGATACCATCATATTCTTTCACAATTGTCGCCTCCCCCTCGACTGCTTCCTCGTAGCTGCTCTGCTTCAAACTAGGTTTGGGGGTAGGGCAAAAACATTTGATGTCCAAAAGCTATCCACTTCAGCGTTCTCCTTCTGTGTCGCCTCGAAGGACGCGCATGCTTCCATTACCGCTTGCTCTCCCGTCTCGACACCCTTCTTCTTTGCAATGATCATCGTCGTCAACTCAACCGCCACTGTCGACAATGCTCCACGACGCCCCGCCTCGCCCCGACGATCGTGCGCCATCAGCCAACAATCACCTACGGTGGTGGTTGCTCAGCCCGCGTTCCTTCCAGACTCGGGAACCCTGCCGGAAACGACAACACCGCTGCTTGACGCGCCAAAAGAGGTTAGGTCTTTCCTTCATGGATTCAAATTCTCTAACCGGATTCTAAGCATGTACCACACCGAGATCACATGTCATATTTTCCCGCCTAGCCATGCTCCAACGGTCTCTTTTTGGATCCTTTGCCATTCAAATAGTGTTAACCCAAATATTATGCTCATAACAAATGCTCTAGACCACTACTTCTCGGTAAAACCAGTTTTCCAAGTAGCTAAGTTGTCACAATTTGTGTTCCGCTCCTCGGTCATAACCAAAGAGGTCAGATTTGAAATCCTAAAAAGCTCTCCGTTGGTTTTCAAATGCTTCTCTCTCTTCTTCTTTGACCAGCTTTCCACCGTCACTGCTCATGAGCAGCTCCTTTTCTAGACACGCGGACCGGCCACGATCGAGCCAAAAATTACAGGAAAACATACTATGCCTACCTCCATACTTGGCCCACACCCCTCCACACTATGCATGCAACACTCCTTTCCAAACAAAGAAAAGAACCGGGAACACACCCAAGTACACAGCGGCCTAATCGATGCCTGCACAATCACATCCGACACGTCTCCAATAGCTACCTGCCACCACCCCACATCCACTACATGCACTCCCTCGGCCGCTCTACTTTTGACCAACGCTGAAAACGAGGGACGAGCCTTTCGCACGATCTACTTACAGACAAAATCGACCCATCCATCCCTGCGCTAGAACCGTGAACCTCTGACCGCATACACACCCCAGCTCCCACCTGCCCTCTACTTTCCCATCGGTGGAGTCGGCCCATGCACCTCGCCTCTCTGCGCCTGGGTCCCCCACCACGATCCACGTGCTCCAACCGGACCGGCCATCCTCACCTGCATGCATGCACGCGCCTCTGGAGCCCCAAGAATCTGGGCAGAAACGAATCCACCCAAGCCTGGCATCAACCACGACTCATCCATGCCCTGCCCAACTACAACCACTGCTCTCTTCATCCAACAACAGTGACACGGCCGGCCCTTTGACCGCATGCATGACGCCACCAATAGCTGGTGTTAGAAATAGAGATAAAATCTATTGTATTGTAATCTCAACAAACTCTATCTCTCCCTCTCCCTCTCGTATCCATCTCCTCTTGTTGTAACGACCGAATCATAGAAACGATCGGTCTTGCCTTGTAAGCCACGATAGGGGCGATTCCTGTCCCTAATCAATATAAACCAACGCGGCTCCTCATTGAGTAGGAACGCTTCCATCTAACATGGTATCAGAGCCATCCTCTTCCCATCGATCTAGCCAGAAGCTTTCTTCCTCGTTCACCCTCGCCATAGCCATGTCGTCCTCATCCACCGTCATCCTCAACCTTGGAGCCCTACCATCCGAGAAACTTACCAAAACCAACTACATCCTGTGGAAGGCACAGGTCATGCCGGGCCTGCGAGGAGCGCAGGTCACCGGCCTCCTCGACGGGTCAGACGTCGCGCCACCGAAGACGGTGCAGCGAGAGCAGACGGACAAAACCGTCACCACGGAGCCCAATCCGCTGTATGCACAGTGGATATCAAAGGATCAACAGGTTCTGAGTCATCTTCTGAACTCCTTGTCAATGGAGATCCTCGCCCAGGTTGCGAGCAAGGAGACAACCTTTGATCTCTGGACTGCCATCACCACCTTGTTCTCCTCGCAGTCCCAATCCCGCATCACCAATCTGCGGATTGCCATCACCAACACGAAGAAGGGCTCCATGTCCAGCAGCACCTACATCTCCAGGATGAAGAACCTGGGGGACGAACTCGCAGCGGCAGGACGTCTCATCTCGGATCCAGAGATGGTGGATTATGTTCTCGCCGGCCTTGACAGAGACTATGATCCTGTTGTGGCAGCTATTGGCGCAATCAAGAACCAGATCATAGTTGATGACTTGTTTGCTCAGATCGCGGCGTTCGATCAGCGAGTCGAGATGCTTGGCGATGGGCCTGACGGGGGTTTCAAAACCTCTGCAAACTTGGTGTACAGGGGGCGCGAACGCAACTACGGCAGGGGCCGCGGGCGCAGCAGCAGCAGGGGACGCGGCCGTGGCAGGCGTCCTTCCCCGACTCCATCTGGTGGCCACGGCGGCGGCAGAGGTGGCCGCGGTCGCCCATAACAACAACGACAGCAGCAAGAACATGACTATCTAGAATGTCAAATCTGCTACAAACATCATCCAGGAGGTGCTCGTGATTGTTGGCATAGGTATGATGAAGATGAACCCGAGGAGAAGAGTGCAAACATGGTCACCAACTCCTATGGCGTCGACACGAGCTGGTATGCAGATACCGGTGCTTCACATCACATCACCGGCGAGCTGGACAAGTTGACGTTCAAGGAGAAGTACCATGGACATGATCAAGTACACACCACAAGCGGTTCTGGTATGAAAGTTGCTCATATTGGTCATTCAATCGTTAGAACCCCTAAAAAAACCTTGCATCTAAACAAAGTTCTTCATGTTCCTCAAGCCTCACAAAATCTTCTTTCCGTTCATCGATTTACCTTAGATAATCGTGTCCTTATTGAATTTTACCCTTATTTCTTTTTGGTAAAGGACTTGGACACGAGGAGAATCCTTCTTAGGGGCAAATGCGTGGGAGGTCTCTACTCACTTATATCTTCGTCATCATCATCGAATAAACGAGCGTTTGTCTCTATCAAGCCTTCATCATCCAAGTGGCATAGTAGATTAGGTCACCCTTCATCAGTCATTGTTAAATTTGTTCTTAGCAAGAATAAACTTCCTGTTTCTCATGAGATAAGTGAGTCGATTTGTGATCCATGTCAACAGGCTAAAAGCCATCAACTTCCATACCCTGTATCTACTAGCATATCTACTGCACCCTTGCAACTAGTTTTCTCGGATGTTTGGGGGCCAGCTCCTACTTCAGTCGGTAGATACTCATATTATGTAAGCTTTATTGATGATTATAGCAAGTTTACATGGATCTATCTTCTTAAGAAACGGTCTGAAGTGTTTCAAGTTTTCACAAACTTTAAAAATCTTGTTGAAAGAAAACTAGACACTAAGATCATCGCCATGCAAACCGACTGGGGAGGTGAATACAGGAAACTGAATTCCTTCTTTCAGCAACTTGGCATTTCTCATCATGTTGCATGTCCCCATGCGCACCAGCAAAATGGTTCAGCAAAAAGAAAACACCGTCATGTTGTTGAAGTAGGCCTAGCTCTACTCGCAAATGCATCTGTGCCACTAAAATTCTGGGATGAAGCATTCTTAACTGCCACACATCTCATCAACTTGCTCCCTAGCAAAGTCATCAAGTTTGAGACTCCTATCACACGTCTTTTTGGCACTAGCCCAGATTACAACTCTCTGCGTGTCTTTGGTTGTGCATGCTGGCCTAACCTACGGCCATATAACTCACGCAAGCTTGCTTTCCGTTCCAAACGATGTGTTTTCCTGGGATATAGTCCTATTCACAAAGGAGTAAAATGCCTAGATGTCTCTACTGGCAGAGTTTATATATCCCGTGATGTTGTTTTCGATGAGTCCATTTTCCCTTTTGCCCCTCTTCACCCTAACGCCGGAGCCATTCTTAAGAAAGAAATCCTTCTTCTTCCTCCAAACCTTCAGAATTTTGAGCAAGGGGGCGATGATTGTACTGACCAATATGACACTTCAATCAGTTCTAGTGGTGCATCTGTTCATGTGTAGGGTCATGGAGAAAAAGCAGGAGAAAACGGTGCTCAAAACAATCAAGATTTGGCACAAAACGGCCCTATATTGCATGTGTTGGAGGAAGAAGAGGCAGGCGCAGACCACGAGGTAGATCCGGCGCAACCTGTGACGCCGCAGCGCCTGGCATCCTTGGATCATGTGCAGCGATCAACTCCGGATCGCGCGCCCGCCAGAGGCCAGCGCCAGCACGCCACGTCGCCGGACAGTGGGCCGGCTCCGCGTCCCATGTGCGGGTGGCCCACCACGGCCGGTCTCCAGCCTGAGACGGTCGGCTCGAGATCGCGCGCGATTGGCTCGGGATCGCGTGCGGTTCAGGTGACAGCGACGCCTTCGAGATCTTCTGCATCACGCGGGGCTGCGGCTACAGAGTCTGCCAGTATCAACGCGAACACACCGGAGGCCATAGAATCAGGCGGCGGATCAGCTATGCAAAGTGGATCCAGAGAATCTGGTGCATCATCCGGATCTTCTGTGGCACGGTCGCCTGTTCAGCCACAGCGAGTGCCAGTCTCGCGTGTCACAACTCATCTTCAGAAAGGTATAAAGAATCCAAAAGTTAGAAGAGATGGTACTATACGCTATGGCATGTTATGTATTGCAGGAGAGCCAACTAGATTGGAAGATGCACTTGAAGATTCAAGGTGGAAAAATGCAATGGATGAAGAGTACTCTGCACTCATGAAAAACAAAATGTGGCATCTTGTACCTGAGCAGCGAGGTAAAAATGTTATTGACTGTAAGTGGGTATATAGAATCAAGAAAAAGGCAGATGGCTCGATTGACAGGTATAAGGCACGTCTGGTCGCAAAAGGTTTAAAACAGTGTTATGGTCTGGATTATGAGGATACATTTAGTCCTGTTGTTAAAGCTGCAACTATTAGGCTTGTGTTAGCTATTGCTGTTTCCAGGGGATGGAGCTTGAGGCAGCTAGATGTACAGAACGCGTTTTTGCATGGTCTTCTGGAAGAGGAGGTTTACATGCGACAACCACCTGGGTATGAAAACAAGAAAACACCTCACTATGTGTGTAAGCTTGATAAGGCTCTTTATGGCCTAAAACAGGCACCAAGAGCATGGTACTCAAGGTTAAGTTCTCAGCTAAGGTGTCTTGGATTTGTTGCATCTAAAGCTGACACATCACTCTTCATCTATAACAAGGCAAACACAATCATATTTGTTTTGATATATGTTGATGATATTATAGTTGCCAGTTCTTCATCAAATGCCACTAATGCTCTACTTCATGATTTAAGTTCAGAGTTTGCCTTGAAAGACCTTGGTGATCTACACTTCTTCCTGGGCATTAAGGTGAAGAAGATTCCAGATGGCATAGTAATGAATCAGGAGAAGTATGCTACTGAGCTTCTGACTCGCATGAGGATGAAGGATTGTAAGCCTTCACCTACACCATTATCCTCTTCAGAAAAACTTTCAGCTTTTGAAGGGGAACCTCTAAAGGAAGAAGAGATCACGAGGTATAGGAGTGCTGTGGGTGCCTTACAGTACTTCACACTGACAAGGCCAGATATATCATTCGCTGTTAACAAGGTTTGTCAGTATCTACATGCACCTACTACTGTACACTGGACAGCTGTTAAAAGAATCATACGATATATAAAGTACACTGTAAGCCTAGGACTCCAGTTTAAACGTTCCAGCTCCACTCTTGTCAGTGCCTTTTCTGATGCTGACTGGGCAGGATGCAGTGATGACAGGAGGTCAACTAGAGGATTTGCAACATTCTTTGGATCTAATCTTATTTCTTGGAGTGCCAGGAAACAGGCTACAGTGTCAAGGTCAAGTACAGAGGCTGAATATAAGTCACTAGCTAATGCAACTGCTGAGATCATTTGGGTGGAATCATTACTTAATGAGTTGGGTGTTAAGCAACACCGTACTTCATGCTTATGGTGTGATAATTTGGGAGCCACCTATCTCTCTGCTAATCCAGTGTTTCATGGTAGAACTAAACACATTGAGATTGATTTTCATTTTGTGAGAGAAAGGGTTGCAGAGAAGAAACTGGACATCAGATTTATTCCATCCAAAGATCAGGTAGCAGACGGCTTTACTAAGGCACTGTCCATCAAACCATTTGAGGAGTTCAAGAGGAATCTTAATATAGGATAGTTGAGATTAAGGGAGGGTGTTAGAAATAGAGATAGAATCTACTATATTGTAATCTCAACAAACTCTATCTCTCCCTCTCCCTCTCGTATCTATCTCCTCTTGTTGTAACGACCGAATCATAGAAACGATCAGTGTTGCCTTGTAAGCCACGACAGGGGCGATTCCTGTCCCTAATCAATATAAACCAACGCGGCTCCTCATTGAGGAGTAGGAACGCTTCCATCTAACAGCTGGCTCCTCACCACCCATGTCCTATCGGGACGCTCTCCCCTCCTCCTCCCAACATGCACTCTCACCCCACTCCGGCCATCCTATAAATGCTGCATGCAACGCATTCTATCACACTCCACACCAATGCCCTCTCTCACCTATCCTATCTAAACGTCGCTGCTTTCGCTGCCTTGCACTGGATCACCAAGTCCAGTCCTGCCGGGATCCTCTCCGGTGCGCTCGCTGCTGGTGCAAAGGCCACAAAGCCATCCGCTGTCGTGCGGTCCGCCTCCTCCCTTTCTTCGCTCGCCTTCCACAAACTCCAGCCGCCAACCCAGCATTCACTCGTTAAAACACCTCACCGCCGACTACTACCATGGCTAACCCAACTGCGCCTACCCCAGCCGGCCTAGCAGCAATCACCACACCTTGGCCCCGTGCCGGAAACGGGCCAACGGCACCTCTCCTCGGCATCCCGGTCGCTCGCATCATTCCGCTCCCTGCCTCACCAGACGCCGCAGCCTACCCTTCCCCCGCTCCTCCACTACTTTCCCAACCGGTTGACCTTGAGGCGTTGCGAGCAAGCCTCAACGAGGCTCGGGCAACTGTTGCGTTCGGCCCGTCTCCCCCGAATGCTGGGGGCGCTCGTCATGGACGCCGCTCCGGTTTGCCCATTGAGCTTGCGCCTACCATCGTCGCGCCTCCATGCCTCGTCAATAATGTCAACCACATCGCGTCTCACCTACGATCTCCCGTCCACAGCCCGGCAACACTTATCCATGACGCGATCCTCGCGCACGCCGACAACCCAAGCTTCAGCGTGGCTGGCTCGTGGCGCGGGGCGGGCTGCGTCACCTTTGGGTCCGCAAGTGTGCGGGACTACCTCGTCGCCCTTGGCTCCATCAACTTCCGGGGCAACCACATCTCCTTCGAGCCGGTTGAGCTGGCCGACTGCGCGGCGCCGGTCTTCGACCAGCTCATCAAGGTCAAAGCCTCGGAGTTCCCACACGAGCTTTGGCACGATGCAGGCATCAGGTGGGCGCTAAGCTACCTTGGTGATGTCTGCTCTGTCGATCACTACTGTGTTGAGGGGCGCGACTACACGGCCGTCCACGCCCTCATCATGGTCGACCGACGCCGGCGGCTCCCAGACTCCCTGCCCATTCAGCTCCCCCCATCTAACGACATCAAGGTCGTGAAGATCGCCAGGCTCGCCACGGTCCTTGACCGGATGGGGCCGCTTGACCCGTCGACGTTCTCCTCCGACTCCGACTCGGAGAACGGTCGCCCCGGTCACCACGGCCGCGACGCTAACAACGCCCACCACGCCACTGACGACATGCCTCGCGAACCCCCGCCGTCCCCAGCCTTCGACGCCACGACCACCACTCTCATGCATGTCGGCGCATCTGCCGGCATGCCACTCCACATCTCGTCTGGTGACGATGGACCAGATGACAACGCCCATCCCATCATCAACATCTCCTCCGACAGTGACTCGGCCCCTCCATCATAGATGGCATTGCCGCCTGCGGCCTTCTCCGCCTCAAATGCCATCGGATCTTCCTACACGTCGGCCACCGTCTGTCGCCCCGAGCCGCGACTCGCCGCTGCTTTTGGTGGGTTCAGCCTAACCACACCACCACCCTCTCCGGACGGCCACAACTAGGACAACCTCGACGTTCCCCCTCCACCCACTGCCGTCTAGCTGCCGTCGGCCTTCAGCCCGTATGACAGCTCCAACTCCCCTGGCCTCCACATCGACGTTTCCTCCATTGCCTTCTCCGCTGGCACGTCTGCCTCTGGTATGGCCTCTGAACAGCAGTGTCTTACTCCCTCCCCTATATACAAAAATGAACAAAGCCTAACCACGCTCACCCCTGCAACAAAAAATGCAGACTCTCACCTCCATGAATCTGTGCTGCGCAAGCTGCGACGCAGCGCCAAGCGCTCGACGGACAAGTCCATGAGCTTGCGCCGAAGCTCTCGCCTCGCTGCCAAGGAGCCGCGAGTCTTCACCGACATGAACATTAAGGTCGTCCGCGCCAAGGCAAAGCGTCTCACTGCCACAGACGTTGCTAAGGTGCTCAAAGACGCCATTCGCGATGCTAAGCTCGACATCCCCGACGCTCCGCCAGCCCCTGCCGCAGCCCTGGCAGAAATCGCCAGGCTTTGCGGGGCTGATGACATGGCCACTGACTCCATTCCACGTGTCGATCTCACGGATGACGGTGCTCCCGACATTGAGCCATGATGTTCCCAATCAACCATGCATGCCTACGCGGCGTCCCGACGGTGACCAGCCGTCCATATCGTGGCCCTACATCAAGGGTCTATCTATTCCACCACGCGTGTGTCTGGAGCAATCGCCTGTTTTGCTTCAATTATCTGCTAGTATCCCAAATGTACTACGTAGCTACCTGTACCCTACTATGTCTAGATGCCAGTCTGTTTCTCCATGAGTAGTACAACTCTCTCTATTTGCTCCTAGAATGTAAGAGGCTTAGGCGAGGAATCAAAATGCGCTGATATCCTCTCTGAACTAATTAGTATCAACCCTCATTGTGCACTCTTACAAGAATCTAAGTTAAATGACATTAATGACCGAAAATTCAACTCCTTCCTACCGCGTTGTCTCGACCAAAGAATTTTCTTACCGGCGAACGGTTCGGCCGGTGGAACGATCTCCGCCTTTAATAAAAATTATTTCTCCCTAATCTCCTACTCCCATCATACGTATGCAACATCCATTAAACTCACGTCACTCGCTCACCCCCTCCCCTTTGTCATCACAAACATCTATGCCCCCTCAAATCGTAACCTCAAACGGCCATTCCTCAATGAGCTCAATCTAGTTAATTAAAGAGGACGACCACACCCCGTGGCTAATTGTCGGAGATTTCAACCTCATCCGTTTCTCCCACGAAAAAAATAAACACAACTTTCGCCAACGGGATGCAGACGCCTTCAACTCCACGATCAACACCCTAGCACTAATCAAACTACCCCTACTAGACATACGCTTTACTTGGTCCAACAAACGAGCTTCACCAACACTCGAACGCCTAGACCGAGCTTTCTTCAATCTGGCTTGGAATAATGTCTTCCCCAATACAACTCTGTCATCTTTGCCACGAATTACATCGGATAACGTTCCACTAATTATAAATATTCAAACAACTGTCCCAAAACCATGCCACTTTAGATTCGAATCAGCATGGACTCTCTCCACTGCTTGTCAGCAAATAATACAAAAATGTTGGGCCCCAAACCAACGATTAACATCCGCCACTGCCCTTGCGAAAGCTCTAAAAAACAAGGTATGACCTAAAAACCTGGGCCTCCAAGCGATCGCCAGCACACTTTCGCGAGACGGCTGCAAAAGAAATCAGCAATCTCATCGATCTAAAGGAGGAGGCTCGAACTCTATCCAACACCGAAAAAATGCTATGTCTAGTTGTCTCACAAGCCCTGCACTCAGCTATTGCTGAAAAAATTGCCTTCTGGAAACAAAGAGGAAAGATACATGCTGCAATTGACGGAGAGGAAAACACACAATATTTTCACGCTGCCGCATCTCAGCGTCTCCGCAAGAATACTATAACTTCTCTCCTAACTGATGGAACTGAATACCACTCTCACGCTCAAAAAGCGACCATCCTCAAAGACCATTTCACAGCAATTATCGGGTCAGCACCACACACCTCCTGGTCCTTCGATCCCAAAAATTACTACACACATACGTTACCGCAACTTACCACGCTCGACGCCCCCTTCACACTAGATGAAATTAAAAATGCTTTCCCCCAAATGAACCCACTAGCTAGCCCAGGACCGGATGGCTTCGGCCCGCTTTTCTACAGAAAATACTGGAACTTGGTAAAGGCTCACATCCACTCCTTCATGACGGACTTCCAAAACCTCAACGCTCAAACTGAAAGCCTCAACAGAGCCCACCTCATTCTTCTACCAAAAAAAGATCATGCCAACACTCCTGACGCCTACCGCCCGATCTCCCTACAAAATTGTCCCATCAAAGCCGTTGCAAAGGTGTTTACCAACAGACTAAAACCGATAATACCACTGCTTGTCCATGGCAACCAAACTAGTTTCATCCCAGGGCATAGCATAGCTGAAAATTTTATCTTCGTGGCAGATCTCATAGGCGCCTGCCATTCCAGAAAAGCCTCAACCATGTTCATCAAATTGGACTTTAGCAAAGCCTTCGACTCCCTCTCTTGGGACTCTCTCGCCTCCATATAACGTTGTCGTGGCTTCCCGCCAAAATTCTCAGCATGGCTTCATGACCTCCTAGCAACTGGAAAAACTGCCGTGATGCTGAATGGGATCCCCGGAAGCTGGATAAATTGCAAAAATGGCCTCAGGCAGGGTGACCCTATATCGCCCTACCTCTTCATCATCGTTGCTGATCTCCTACAACAAATGATTCAACAAGACTGCGACCTAGCTCATCTCAGTCACCCCCTGTTCGCGCATCTCCCGCCCACTGTTTTACAATACGCTGACGACACCCTCATCATCGCCAAGGCATCTAGTGGCGCTCCTTAGCAGTTAAAAAACATCCTTCACGATTTTGCCATGGCCACTGGCCTTACTATCAACTTCACAAAAACGACTTACGTACCCATGCACGTCATCTCTTCCATGGCAGACTCCATTGCCTCCACCTTGCAATGCCCAACCTCAACATTTCCGCAGATCTACCTAGGCCTCCCCCTAACACCTACGCGACTGCCTACAAATGCCTTCTTACCGATCATCGAACGCTACCATAAATTCTTAACAGGTTGGCGTGCAAAAATCCTTTCCAAAGGGGATAGGCTCATCCTATTATCGGCGGTCCTCGACTCCCTTCTAGTCTACTTCATGTCAGTCTTCCCCATCCCCAAAAGTGTTCTTAAAACCCTAGACTCTATTCGATGAGCTTTTTTGGGGCTGCGGAAAAAACATGCACTGGTGCTCAATGCTTAGTTGCCTGGAAAAATGTGTGTAAACCAAAGAATTGTGGTGGTCTAGGGCTAAAAAATCTTCACAAGCAGAACAAATGCTTACTTATGAAATTTGCTGTAAAAGCTCTCTTACCAGACCAAACACCGTGGCCATACTGGATCGCTTTGCAACACCCAAATTCCCTCATTGCTCCACAAAATAGCCAATCCTTCATTTGCAGAACAATAAATCAACAGCTGCCAACACTTCATGCCATCTCATTTGTACTTGCAAATTCAGGCACTAAACCTACTTCTGGCTAGATACTTGGTTACACAGCCAGCCACTTGCTACTTTATTCCCCTGCCTATATTCACACACCACTATCCCACTAGCTCGTGTGGCTGTTGTCTTGAATCACGGTTTGGAAACAAACCTACGGAACCGCCTAACATTTGATGCTGCTACCGAGTTGTGCTCTTTGTTGTCTCTCCTGCAGGATTTTCGGTTGACGACAAGACCGGATGAGCGCTACCTCAATGGTGGCCTGCGCTTCTCCACGAGGGCGGCATACACGCTGACCATGGGCTCCAACGACGATGATAACGACGTACATGTCGTTGCCATCTGGTCTTCATGCGTTCCAAATCGCGTGAAGATCTTTGCATGGCTCATGTTTCGAGATCGACTCAACTCAAAAATCAACCTTCTGCGCAAGCATATCGTCACCGACTCTCTATGTCTGCGTTGCGGACATGATGGTGAAACCAGCGCCCACATATTCCTGGAATGTCCACTTGCACAACGTATTTAGCAAAGGATCGGCCTCTCTCCTTCCAGTTGCATTGATGGACTATGGGACTACTGTCTACCTACTCAGGTAGATGCGGTCATTTGGCACTCCGTCCTCCTCATCATCCTATGGAGATTTGGGATTCCAGAAACGCTATGACCTTCAAGCAAAAAAATCATCACAGTATTATCACTCTCAGGCGAATCGTCGATGACCTAATGCTCTAGACACACCGGATGAAGAAACCATTGCACAAACAGGCCGCCTCCTCCTGGCGTTCCTACCTCTTATCACGACTACACGTGCTCATGTAATTCCTCTTTGTAATCAGTTTGACGATGGGAGTACAAACTTGAGAAATATATTCAGGTGGGGAGCTCCCCTCCCCCCCCCCCCCCCCCCTGATTTTTCAAAAAAAAAAACGGATGCAATCAAGCCAGCCGCTCCCTGCTTCAGCATTGGAATCGCATGCAGAGCTAATTTAAAAACACCAGTTATATCTCCTATATACTCCAAACCTTAAAGAAAAAGTAGAGGATATATTTTGACAATGATTATGTCCTGTCCTTTAGTCCTTTTATTCTCGTGTCAACAGGAAATGTGTTGGAATTTCGCCTGCATATACACTGTCGAGAGACCGGCCAGGACGTCGGTGTCTGCACAAGGTTGACGGCCACTACCGGACATTCGACACGCAACGGCCCAGCACCTCTGATGGGTCAAGCGTACCGAACCATTCGCGCACATGCATGCACCCCTCACAAACCTTGAAGAATTTTCTTTTCCTTATTGCAATCATTTTTGGATTCCAGCGTTAAACCGCCAACGGGATAGGTATTGTTGGTTATCCTGTCAATTTGGTTATGAGCACTGTTGTCTTTTCTTGAAAGAAAACTCCTCACCTGGATTTGATACCTTCAAGTGTTTCATAAGCATGATACTTTTCCTACCTGCTAGTCAGGGACTTCAGAGACGAAAAATAACTTAATAAAAATAATACTAGTTGGTTAGTTAGTTGGGATGTATATCTTGGGACTTGGGAGACCGTATCCTGTTTCCTGCGTCTTTAGATAATGACATCCCCGGTCCGTCTCCGAGGGCGACGGCCTGATGGCTCCGGCTACGCGGAGCAGACAGCGGCGTGTACGTGGTTTGGAAAAGACGGCCGCAACGAATCGATGGATCTGGATAGCATACATCCCGGCCGGCATGAGCTCTGAACCGTCCCACTATCATCAACCCATGATTGGCCACAAAACTGACCGGTAACCATAAGCCGAGGGCCCCCCGCTGGTGGAGCATCATGCGACGCGCATCGTGCCAGCCTAGCTAGTCTTGGTTGTAGCTATGCGATTGTACTTTTTTTATAGAGGGCATTTTTATTAGAGTACTTAGAATGTAGCATAAAATTGATATCAAGCATGATGAGCAACACACGGCCTCTGCGTAACTAAGATGCACAAAGTCAATCATCAATAGTTTGATAAAAGAAAATAGAAAAGCAGCCATCTCTTCTTACCAATGTCCAATGTACGGACTGCCCTGCGGGCGGCTCTGGCGATGGGGGCGGCGCTCCCGTGCCTGGCCTTGCTTCCGGCGCTGGCGCTCTGGCCTCGGAGGGAGGTGGGTCGGCGACGGCCACGGAGGCGGCCAGGCGGACGGCCGGCCCCGCCTCGGGCGCGGTTGGTTGGTCGGGGAGCCGTTTTTGGGCGTTGGCCGATGTGGATTCCGACTGTGAAGAGGAGGAGGAGGAGGTGGGCGCTGCGGCGGGGTCAACGGTGGGCGGTCGTTCGGCGTGCTCCATCGGCGACTTTGTTGCGCGCGCGGAGGAGCTTGGGGGCTCCTTCAAGGCGGGGCGCCGGCGTGCTTTTGCACCCGGAGGCCGTGGCGCAAGGCGGCTTGCGCTCGCCGCGGGCCGGGGGCCGCACGCGTCTCCTGGTCGTGAGGGGAGGGGCAGCATGGGCTCCGCCGACGCGGGTCTGTGTCTGCGGCCAGCTCCGGGCCAGCTCCGCTTGGAGCGGGCGGTGCCTACGGCGGCGGCGGCGCCGGCGGATCAGGGCGTCGGTCGTCCTAGGGTTGGGGGCGACACGCGAGGGGCGGTGCTAGGCTGGGCTCCCGGGGCGCCAGGCGGCCCAATCGCAGGGCAGGCAAGTGTGTCGGCCCAGCCATGTGTTGTTTCAGTGAGGCAGGGGGGCCATCTCGAGGCCCAGCCCGGGCCACAGGTGGTAGCCTAGCCCACACCTGCCTGCGCCGCGCGGCCATATAAATGGCTTTGGCTTCCCCGTGGAACCCTAGATCCCTCACTAGGTTTTCCAGCCACCGATTCAGAGGTGCGGTGTTTCGGCCACTCCGCTCGCTTCCTCTTCCCCACTCCATCCCCCCCCCCCCGCCTCTGTTGCGCTCGTTCGTGGAGGTGGTGTCGATGGGGTCCAAGTCTGACCGCCGGGGGGAGAAGCCGCCCATAGAGCCACCGCGGCCGTGCCGACGACGAGGGTGGGTGGGGGCCGCCGCCCGCTTGGTGGCTCAAGGAGCAGGAGAGAAAGAAGAAGAAAAAGGAAGAGTACAAGAAGAAGGGGCTCGAGCTCAAGGGGCAGCTGGCCTCTCAGGACGGCGACCGCGCCGGAGATCTGCAAGCGAAGAAGCCGAAGCTCAAGCCTGCGGGGGGGGGGGGGGGGGCGGCTTCCAAGCCTCCCCTCCCGCCCAGATCCGAGTTGCCTGGCTCCTCTAAAGGCACGGTGGAGGCGCCGATCCCTGTCGAGGGCGCCGACGGCCCGGAGTGCTTCAAGTGCGGCCGCTCCGGCCACTTCCAGAACATGTGCACCTTCCAGCCGCTATGTGTGGTGTGCAACAAGGAGGGGCACACCTCGGCTCAGTGCCCAACCCGCGGCAAGCCTCTGCTCCTGCAAACTATGGGGCACGCCATCTCCGGTGAGGGATTCTTTTGCCTCCAGTATCCGGAGGATGCATGGGAGGAGCCACAGATCCTGCTGGGGGCCAACACGGCTGTGCTCTCCATGCCTTCCGGTGCGCTCTCGAGGGAGATCTTGGAGGTGGAGCTGCAGCACCTTTTTGAGGGTGCTTGGGACTGGCAGATTGCTCCCCTGGATGGTGGCGCATTCTCAGTGGTGTTTCCCGATCCAGCGATGCTCCGGATGGCTACAAGGAGCGGCAAGCTTTTCATGTCCCTCAATAACCTCATGGTGGATATTCGTGATGCGGTCCTCGACGCGCCCAAAGGTCTGGAGATGCCGGAGGTGTGGGTCAAGCTGGGTGGCATCCCTCCGAAGCAGCGGCGCTCCGACCGGCTCATGACGGCCACCACCATGCTCGGCCACCCCCTGCAGGTGGATGAGGAGTCCCTGATCCGCCCCGGGCCGGTCCGCATGCGCTTTGCCTGCCGCAACCCTCGCAAGCTTTGTGGGATGGTCCAGATCTGGTTCAACAACGACGGCTTCAACATCTCCGTCGAGCCCGAGCTCCCCCGGCGCAACTTGCGGCGCCCGCCCTCCCCTCCCCTCCCCCTCCTGGCAAGGGCCCAGACGGGACGGGGCGCGGCGGAGACCAAGATGATGACAAGGAGCTCGATGCAAGCATGGAGGACGACTCCATCGATACGGCGGCGTGGGAAAGCTGGGTATCACCGAGCAAGGCGGAGCAACGGCTCGTGCGCTGCAGCCCAGGATGGAGCAATCCCTGGCCGGAGGGTCGTCGCAGATGGAACTCTCCATCCCGAACTAATACGGCTCCAACCTGGGATCAGTCACGTCTCCTCCGGTGCGGATGGAGGCGGTGGTGGCCCCTTCGCAGTTGGAGGAGCCGGTGGGTGAGGAGCGCACCCCCATCGCGGTGTCGGCGGACTCTCTGCCTCCCCCCTCGCTCTCTCCATCACACAGCGGTCGCAGCAGCTGCAAGCTCGGCGCGGTGAAGCAGCTCAAGAAGGTGGCGGTGCGCAAGGTGTGTGCGGAGGCAGGCAGTGCTGCGGAGATCTTGGGGGCTCCGGCGATGCCGCGCCAGGCGGTGATGGCCCTGGTGGTGCCTGTTCCCACTCCGCTCGTGCAGGAGATGTCCCAATCGGCACCCATCCCGAAGGCCAAGCGCTCCAAGGCAGTGGTGGAGGGGAAGATGCCTCCCGTGCGGGTCAGCGCGCGTGCCAAGGGTGCCAAAGGCAACCTGCCTTCGCTCCAGCGCGCCCAACTTCTGCGAGCTCAGAAGAACCTGGAAACCTCAGGTAATCCCTTGCCTCGCTTTACGATTTTAGACTCCTTTTCGGATGATCATATGGTCGAGGTACTGGGAGAGAGTGGGGTGGAACCGATGGGCGAGGGTGGGGTGACCGAGCTCGTCTCGTTGATCCGTGCAAAGGAGATGGCACAGGTAGCGCTGGCAGCGACGGCTGCTCAACACGCGGAACGCCTGGCACTGGAGGCTAAGTCCTCGCTAGTGCCAGCGATCCAGCCTGACGGGGATACAACAACAGGGGTTGCTACTCCCCCCTCGCCTTGTTGCGGCAAGGTGAGGCGCGTGGCCAAGGCGATTACCTCTAGGGGGTGCGCCTTCGGAATCGTGCCATTCAGATGCGAGTGCTTATTTGGAACATCCGTGGCTTCGGTCACTCGGGGCGGTGCACCCAACTAAAGGAGTACATTAGGAAAGAGACGATAGATATCGTAGGGCTCCAGGAAACGATCAAATCAGAGTTCCGGCATCAAGATATCCTAGCTATTGATCCCTTAGAGCGCTTTGTTTGGCACCATAGCCCAGCTCACGGCCACTCGGGTGGCATGCTACTTGGTTTTTGTCGTGCCACCTATGAAGTGCTGATCTGGGAGGTTGGCACTTTCTTTATTGCGGCCAAAATCCGCGTGCGAGCGTCGCTGTGCGAACTCGCGATCGTGCAAGTCTACGACCAGCAGATCACTCCCGCTCGGCTGAGTTCTTGGGAGAACTTGAAGCCAAGGTGCTGGATTTAGCTGCTACTCAGATCCCGCTCATGGTGGGAGGCGATTTTAACCTGATTCGTTCGGGTGCAGATAAAAATAATGACAACATTAATTGGTCAAGGGTGGCCATGTTCAACAACGTGATTGCATATATGGCACTTCGGGAAGTGTCCAGAACTGGGGCGAGGTATACTTGGACTAACAAGCAACTAGCCCCGGTGCGAGCTGTCCTGGATCGTGCCTTCATGTCTCCGGACTGGGAAGTGGTGTTCCCATTATGCTCGCTCCTTGCAGAAACAAGGATCGGTTCGGACCATGTTCCACTAATATTATCTTCCGGGGAAGATAGAATCCAACGCAGCCCGCGCTTCTTCTTCGAAACAACGTGGTTTGAGGTCCCTGACTTTGACGCCATCTTTACGGAGAGATGGCTGCGATGTGTCCAACTCGCAGGCAAGCAACGCGGCCTGATGGAGTTCTGGATAGCGGTGGGGCCCGCCTCCGCGCAAGCCTAAAGGGGTGGGGCGTGAACCAGGGGCGTGACGATAAGCCCCTCAGGGCGAGGCTACTGGCAGAAATCACACTCCTCGATGTCCAGGCGGACACGCAACCATTCTCTGAGCAAGAATGGGCGCAGCGCTATGCCTTGGAAGGACAAGTCGAAGCGTTGCTGCGGGCCGAGGAGGAATACTGGAGGCGTAGAGGAGGCCTCAAGTGGACGCTCAAGGGTGATGCGAACACTAAATATTTCCACGCGTATGCGAACGGCCGGCGCAGGAAATACTCAATCCTAAGGCCGCAGACGGAGCAGGGGCTTCTGCTTCAGCAATCGGAGATTTCCCACCACATCTATGACTTCTACATTAGTCTGATGGGGACGGACGAGGCACAGCGAGCGCGCCTGCGTGCGGACGTGTGGCTTCCGTCTCAACGGGTGTTAGATAGTGAGAACGAGGAGCTGGGGCTTGCGTTCCTCCCTAGGAAATCGACAACGCTCTGCTTAGCATGAAAGCCGACACGGCCCCTGGCCCGGACGGGTGGCCGGTGGCGATGTTTAAGCATTTCTGGTCCCTGCTACATGGATAATTTTTGAGGTGTGCAATGGCTTTATGCACGGCTTTGTGGACATCGCTAGGCTTAACTTTGGCGTGCTCTCGCTTATTCCGAAAGTGACTGGCACGGACAACATACGTCAGTACAGACCCATTGCACTCAAAAATGTCCCGTTCAAAATATGCACAAAAGGCTGCGCCACCAGGCTCTCGTCGATCGCTCATCGCATAATTAGTCGCTCGCAATCAACGTTCATTCGCAGTAGGAACATCCTGGAGGGACCGTTAGCCTTGCAAGAGACCCTTCACGAGCTTAGACGCACACACGAACCGGCGATCCTCTTGAAATTACATTTTGAGAAGGCTTACGACCGCGTCAATAGGGATTTCCTTCGGCAGGTCCTCTCCAGTAGGGGCTTCTCGCCAGTATGGGTCCATCGAGTCATGTAGTTGGTCTCGGGGGGCCAAACTGCGGTCTCGGTTAATGGAGAAGTAGGGAACTTCTTCAGGAACAAGCGCGGTTTGCGCCAAGGCGACCCCATGTCACCGCTCATGTTCAACTTTGTCGCCGACACGCTGGCTGCCATGTTGCGGAAAGCCGCGGAGGCTGGCCACATAAAAGGGGTGTTGGGACACCTCATCCCAGGGGGGATATCCCACTTTCAATACGCGGACGATACATTATTATTGTTCCAACCCGACCTGCACAGCATTGCAACGGTCAAAGTGTTGGAAATATGCCCTAGAGGCAATAATAAAGGGATTATTATTATATTTCCTTGTTCATGATAATTGTCTTTATTCATGCTATAATTGTATTATCCGGAAACCGTAATACACGTGTGAATACATAGACCACAATACGTCCCTAGTAAGCCTCTAGTTGACTAGTTCGTTGGTCAACAGATAGTCATGGTTTCCTGACTATGGACATTAGATGTCATTGACAACGGGATCACGTCATTAGGAGAATGACGTGATGGACAAGACCCAACCCTAAGCATAGCACAAGATCGTGTAGTTCGTTTTGCTAGAGCTTTTCCAATGTCAAGTATCTTTTCCGTAGACCATGAGATCGTGTAACTCCCGGATACCGTAGGAGTGCTTTGGGTGTACCAAACGTCACAACGTGACTGGGTGACTATAAAGGTGCACGACAGGTATCTCCGAAAGTGTCTGTTGGGTTGACACGGATCGAGACTGGGAATTGTCACTCCGTATGACGGAGAGGTATCTTTGGGCCCACTCGGTAATGCATCATCATAATGAGCTCAAAGTGACCAAGTTTTTGGTCACGGGATCATGCATTACGGTACGAGTAAAGTGACTTGCCGGTAACGAGACTAAACGAGGTATTGGGATACCGACGATCGAGTCTCGGGCATGTAACGTACCGATTGACAAAGGGAATAGTATACGGGGTTGATTGAATCCTCGACATCATGGTTCATCCGATGACATCATCGAGGAGCATGTGGGAGCCAACATGGGTATCCAGATCCCGCTGTTGGTTATTGATTGGAGAGCCGTCTCAGTCATGTCTGCATGCCTCCCGAACCCGTAGGGTCTACACACTTAAGGTTCAGTGACGCTAGGGTTATTAGGAAGACTTGTACGTGATTACCGAATGTTGTTCGAAGTCCCATATGAGATCCCGGACGTCACGAGGAGTTCCGAAAGGGTCCGGAGGTAAAGATTTATATATGGGAAGTTGTCATGCGGACACCGGAAAGTTTCGGGGGCATATCAGTATTGTACCGGGGCCACCGGAAGGGTTCCAGGGGTCCACCGGGAGGGGCCACCCCTCTCGGAGGGCCCCATGGGCCGCATGGGGAAGGGAACCAGCCCCTGGAGGGCTGGGCGCCCCCCCTTGGGCCCATGCACCTAGGGTTGGGGGGGAACCCTAAAGTGGGTGCACCCCCTTTGCTTGGGGGGCAAGCCCCCTCCCTGGTCGCCGCCGCCCCCCTCTAGATCTCATCTAGAGGGGGCCGGCCCCCTTCCCCCTTCCCCTATAAATAGAGGGGCAAGGGGAGGGCTGAACACCTGATCCAAGGCGCAGCCCCTCCCCTCCCCAACACCTCTCCTCCTCCGTTAGCGCTTGGCGAAGCCCTGTCGGAGTACTGCCTCTCCACCAACACCACGCCGTCGTGCTGCTGCTGGAGCCTTCTTCCTCAACCTCTCCTTCCCCCTTTCTGGATCAAGAAGGAGGAGACGTCGTCCGTACTGTACGTGTGTTGAATGCGGAGGTGTTGTCCGTTCAGCACTTGGTCATCAGTGATTTGGATCACGGCGAGTATGACTCCATCATCCCCGTTCCCTTGAACGCTTCCGCACACGATCTACAAGTGGTATGTAGATGCAATCTCTCTCCCATGACTCGTTGCTTAGATGAACTCATAGATGGATCTTGGTGAAACCGTAGGAAAAATTTTAATTTTCTGCAACGTTCCCCAACAGTGGCATCATGAGCTAGGTCTATGCGTAGTTCTCTATTGCACGAGTAGAACACAATTTTGTTGTGGGCGTAGATCTTGTCAACTTGCTTGTTGTTACTAGTATTTTCTTGCTTCAGCGGTATTGTGGGATGAAGCGGCCCGGACCGACCTTACACATACGCTTACGTGAGACAGGTTCCACCGACTGACATGCACTAGTTGCATAAGGTGGCTAGCGGGTGTCTGTCTCTCCTACTTTAGTTGGAGCGGATTAGATGAAAAGGGTCCTTATGAAGGGTAAATAGAAGTTGACAAAATCACGTTGTGGTTATTCGTAGGTAAGAAAACGTTCTTGCTAGAACCCAATTGCAGCCACGTAAAAGATGCAACAACAATTAGAGGACGTCTAACTTGCTTTTGCAGCAATTGTCATGTGATGTGATATGGCCAGAAGTTGTGATGAATGATGAATGATATATTGTGATGTATGAGATCATGTTCTTGTAATAGGAATCACGACTTGCATGTCGATGAGTATGACAACCGGCAGGAGCCATAGGAGTTGTCTTTATTTTTTGAATGACCTGCGTGTCATTGAAGAATGCCATGTAAATTACTTTACTTTATTGCTAAACGCGTTAGCCATAGAAGTAGAAGTAGTCATTGGCGTGACAACTTCATGAAGACACAATGATGGAGATCATGATGATGGAGATCATGGTGTCATGCCGGTGACGAAGATGATCATGGAGCCCCGAAGATGGAGATCGAAGGAGCTATATGATATTGGCCATATCATGTCACTACTATATATAATTGCATGTGATGTTTATTATGTTTTATGCATCTTGTTTACTTAGAATGGCGGTAGTAAATAAGATGATCCCTTATAATAATTTCAAGAAAGTGTTCCCCCTAACTGTGCACCGTTGCTAAAGTTCGTCGTTTCGAAGCACCACGTGATGATCGGGTGTGATAGATCCTTACGTTCACATACAACGGGTGTAAGACAGATTTACACATGCAGAACACTTAGGGTTAACTTGACGAGCCTAGCATGTACAGACATGGCCTCAGAACACAGAGACCAAAAGGTCGAACATGAGTCGTATGGAAGATACGATCAACATGGAGATGTTCACCGTTGATGACTAGTCCGTCTCACGTGATGATCGGACACGGCCTAGTCGACTCGGATCGTGTAACACTTAGATGACTAGAGGGATGTCTAATCTGAGTGGGAGTTCATTAAATAATTTGATTAGATGAACTTAATTATCATGAACTTAGTCTAAAACTTTTGCAAAATATGTCTTGTAGATCAAATGGCCAACGCTCATGTCAACATGAACTTCAACGCGTTCCTAGAGAAAACCAAGCTGAAAGATGATGGCAGCAACTATTCGGACTGGGTCCGGAACCTGAGGATCATCGTCATAGCAGCCAAGAAATATTATGTCCTAGATGCACCGCTAGGTGAAGCACCCATCCCAGAGAACCAAGACGTTATGAACACTTGGCAATCACGTGCTGATGATTACTCCCTCGTTCAGTGCGGCATGCTTTACAGCTTAGAACCGGGGCTCCAAAAGCGTTTTGAGAAGCACGGAGCATATGAGATGTTCGAGGAGCTGAAAATGGTTTTCCAAGCTCATGCCCGGGTCGAGAGATATGAAGTCTCCGACAAGTTCTATAGTTGTAAGATGGAGGAAAACAGTTCTGTCGGTGAGCACATACTCAAAATGTCTGGGTTGCACAACCGCCTGTCCCAGTTGGAGATCAATCTCCCGGAAGAGGCGGTCATTGACATAATCCTTCAGTCGCTCCCACCGAGCTACAAGAGATTTGTGTTGAACTACAATATGCAGGGGATGGTGAAGACCATTCCTGAAGTATTCTCAATGCTGAAGTCAGCAGAGGTTGAAATCAAGAAAGAACATCAAGTGTTGATGGTCAATAAGACCACTAAGTTTAAGAAGGGCAAGGGTAAGAAGAACTTCAAGAAGGACGGCAAAGATGTTGCCGCGCCCGGTAAACCAGTTGCCGGGAAGAAGTCAAAGAATGGACCCAAGCCTGAGACTGAGTGCTTTTATTGCAAGGGGAAGGGTCACTGGAAGCGGAACTGCCCCAAATACTTAGCGGACAAGAAGGCCGGCAACACTAAAGGTATATTTGATATACATGTAATTGATGTGTACCTTACCAGTACTCGTAGTAACTCCTGGGTATTTGATACCGGTGCCGTTGCTCACATTTGTAACTCACAGCAGGAGCTGCGGAATAAGCGGAGACTGGCGAAGGACGAGGTGACGATGCGCGTCGGGAATGGTTCCAAGGTCGATGTGATCGCCGTCGGCACGCTACCTCTACATTTACCTACGGGATTAGTTTTAAACCTCAATAATTGTTATTTAGTGCCAAGTTTGAGCATGAACATTGTATCTGGATCTTGTTTGATACGAGATGGCTACTCATTTAAATCCGAGAATAATGGTTGTTCTATTTATATGAGAGATATGTTTTATGGTCATGCCCCGATGGTCAATGGTTTATTCTTAATGAATCTCGAACGTAATGTTACACATATTCATAGTGTGAATACCAAAAGATGTAAAGTTGATAACGATAGTCCCACATACTTGTGGCACTGCCGCCTTGGTCACATTGGTGTCAAGCGCATGAAGAAGCTCCATGCTGATGGACTTTTAGAGTCTCTAGATTATGAATCATTTGACACATGCAGACCGTGCCTCATGGGCAAAATGACCAAGACCCCGTTCTCCGGAACAATGGAGCGAGCAACCAACTTATTGGAAATCATACATACTGATGTGTGTGGTCCAATGAGCGTCGAGGCTCGCGGAGGATATCGTTATGTTCTCACTCTCACCGATGACTTGAGTAGATATGGGTATGTCTACTTGATGAAACACAAGTCTGAGACCTTTGAAAAGTTCAAGGAATTTCAGAATGAAGTAGAGAATCAACGTGACCGAAAGATAAAGTTCTTACGATCGGATCGTGGAGGAGAATATTTAAGTCACGAATTTGGTACACACTTAAGAAAATGTGGAATCATTTCACAACTCACGCCGCCTGGAACACCTCAGTGTAACGGTGTGTCCGAACGTCATAATCGCACTCTATTGGATATGGTGCGATCTATGATGTCTCTTACCGATTTACCGCTATCATTTTGGGGATACGCTCTAGAGACAGCTACATTCACTTTAAATAGGGCACCGTCTAAATCCGTTGAGACGACACCGTATGAATTATGGTTTGGGAAGAAACCTAAGCTGTCGTTTCTAAAAGTTTGGGGATGCGATGCTTATGTCAAGAAACTTCAACCTGAAAAGCTCGAACCCAAGTCGGAAAAATGCGTCTTCATAGGATACCCTAAGGAAACCATTGGGTATACCTTCTACTTAAGATCCGAAGGCAAGATCTTTGTTGCCAAGAACGGATCCTTTCTGGAAAAAGAGTTTCTCTCGAAAGGAGTAAGTGGGAGGAGAGTAGAACTCGATGAAGTACTACCTCTTGAACCGGAAAGTAGTGCAGCTCAGGAAAACGTTCCTGTGGTGCCTACACCGAATGGAGAGGAAATTAATGATGATGATCAAGGTACTTCTGATCAAGTTGCTACTGAACTTTGTAGGTCCACAAGGACATGTTCCACACCAGAGTGGTATGGCAACCCTGTCCTGGAAATCATGTTGTTAGACAACGGTGAACCTTCGAACTATGAAGAAGCGATGGCGGGCCCAGATTCCAACAAATGGCTAGAAGCCATGAAATCCGAGATAGAATCCATGTATGAAAACAAAGTATGGACTTTGACTGACTTGCCCGATGATCAGCGAGCGATAGAAAACAAATGGATCTTTAAGAAGAAGACGGACGCGGATGGTAATGTCACCATCTATAAAGCTCGACTTGTCGCTAAGGGTTATCGGCAAGTTCAAGGGATTGACTACGATGAGACTTTATCTCTCGTAGCGAAGCTTAAGTCCGTCCGAATCATGTTAGCAATTGCCGCATATTATGATTATGAGATATGGCAGATGGACGTCAAAACGGCATTCCTTAATGGGCATCTTAAGGAAGAACTGTATATGATGCAGCCGAAGGGTTTTGTCGATCCTAAGAATGCTAACAAAGTATGCAGGCTCCAGCGATCCATTTATGGGCTGGTGCAAGCATCTCGGAGTTGGAACATTCGCTTTGATGAGATGATCAAAGTGTTTGGGTTTATGCAGACTTATGGAGAAGCCTGCGTTTACAAGAAAGTGAGTGGGAGCTCTATAGTATTTCTCATATTATATGTAGATGACATACTTTTGATGGGAAATGATATAGAATTCTTGGACAGCATTAAGGCCTACTTGAATAAGTGTTTTTCAATGAAGGACCTTGGAGAAGCTGCTTACATATTAGGCATCAAGATCTATAGGGATAGATCGAGACGCCTCATAGGTATTTCACAAAGCACATACCTTGATATGATTTTGAAGAAGTTCAAAATGGATCAGTCCAAGAAAGGGTTCTTGCCTGTACTGCAAGGTGTGAGATTGAGCTCGGCTCAATGCCCGACCACGACAAAAGATAAAGAAGAGATGAGCGTCATCCCCTATGCCTCAGCCATAGGATCTATTATGTATGCCATGCTATGTACAAGACCTGATGTAAACCTTGCCGTAAGTTTGGTAGGAAGGTACCAAAGTAATCCCGGCAAGGAACACTGGACATCGGTCAAGAATATCCTGAAGTACCTGAAAAGGACAAAGGACATGTTTCTCGTTTATGGAGGTGACGAAGAGCTCATCGTAAAGGGTTACGTCGACGCTAGCTTCGACACAGATCTGGATTACTCTAAGTCACAAACCGGATACGTGTATATGTTGAATGGTGGAGCAGTAAGCTGGTGCAGCTGCAAGCAGAGCGTCGTGGCGGGATCTACATGTGAAGCGGAGTACATGGCAGCCTCGGAGGCAGCGCATGAAGCAATTTGGGTGAAGGAGTTCATCACCGACCTAGGAGTCATACCCAATGCGTCGGGGCCGATCAAACTCTTCTGTGACAACACTGGAGCTACTGCCCTTGCCAAGGAGCCCAGGTTTCACAAGAAGACCAGGCACATCAAGCGTCGCTTCAACTCCATCCGTGAAAATGTTCAAGATGGAGACATAGATATTTGCAAAGTGCATACGGATCTGAATGTCGCAGATTCGTTGACTAAACCTCTCTCGCGAGCAAAACATGATCAACACCAGAACTCTATGGGTGTTCGATTCATCACAATGTAACTAGATTATTGACTCTAGTGCAAGTGGGAGACTGTTGGAAATATGCCCTAGAGGCAATAATAAAGGGATTATTATTATATTTCCTTGTTCATGATAATTGTCTTTATTCATGCTATAATTGTATTATCCGGAAATCGTAATACACGTGTGAATACATAGACCACAATACGTACCTAGTAAGCCTCTAGTTGACTAGTTCGTTGGTCAACAGATAGTCATGGTTTCCTGACTATGGACATTAGATGTCATTGACAACGGGATCACGTCATTAGGAGAATGACGTGATGGACAAGACCCAATCCTAAGCATAGCACAAGATCGTGTAGTTCGTTTTGCTAGAGCTTTTCCAATGTCAAGTATCTTTTCCTTAGACCATGAGATCGTGTAACTCTCGGATACCGTAGGAGTGCTTTGGGTGTACCAAACGTCACAACGTGACTGGGTGACTATAAAGGTGCACAACAGGTATCTCCGAAAGTGTCTGTTGGGTTGACACGGATCGAGACTGGGATTTGTCACTCCGTATGACAGAGAGGTATCTCTGGGCCCACTCGGTAATGCGTCATCATAATGAGCTCAAAGTGACCAAGTGTTTGGTCACGGGATCATGCATTACGGTACGAGTAAAGTGACTTGCCGGTAACGAGACTGACGAGGTATTGGGATACCGATGATCGAGTCTCGGGCATGTAACGTGCCGATTGACAAAGGGAATAGTATACGGGGTTCATTGAATCCTCGACATCGTGGTTCATCTGATGACATCATCGAGGAGCATGTGGGAGCCAACATGGGTATCCAGATCCCGCTGTTGGTTATTGACCGGAGAGCCGTCTCGGTCATGTCTGCATGCCTCCCGAACCCGTAGGGTCTACACACTTAAGGTTCGGTGACGCTAGGTTATTAGGAAGACTTGTACGTGATTACCGAATGTTGTTCGGAGTCCCGGATGATATCCCGGACGTCACGAGGAGTTCCGGAAGGGTCTGGAGGTAAATATTTATATATGGGAAGTTGTCATGCGGACACCGGAAAGTTTCGGGGGCATATCGGTATTGTACCGGGGCCACCGGAAGGGTTCCGGGGGTCCACCGGGAGGGCCCACCCCTCTCGGAGGGCCCCATGGGCCGCATGGGGAAGGGAACCAGCCCCTGGAGGGCTGGGCGCCCCCCCCTTGGGCCCATGCGCCTAGGGTTGGGGGGGAACCCTAAAGGGGGTGCACCCCCTTTGCTTGGGGGGCAAGCCCCCTCCCTGGCCGCCGCCCCCTTCCCCCCTCTAGATCTCATCTAGAGGGGGCCGGCCCCCTTCCCGCTTCCCCTATAAATAGAGGGGCGAGGGGAGGGCTGAACACCTGATCCAAGGCGCAGCCCCTCCCCTCCCCAACACCTCTCCTCCTCCGTTAGCGCTTGGCGAAGCCCTGTCGGAGTACTGCCTTTCCACCAACACCACGCCGTCGTGCTGCTGCTTGAGCCTTCTTCCTCAACCTCTCCTCCCCCCTTGCTGGATCAAGAAGGAGGAGACGTCGTCCGTACCGTACGTGTGTTGAACGCGGAGGTGCTGTCCGTTCAGCACTTGGTCATTGGTGATTTGGATCACGGCGAGTACGACTCCATCATCCCCGTTCCCTTGAATGCTTCCGCACGCGATCTACAAGTGGTATGTAGATGCAATCTCTCTCCCATGACTCGTTGCTTAGATGAACTCATAGATGGATCTTGGTGAAACCATAGGAAAATTTTTAATTTTCTGCAACGTTCCCCAACACAAAGCACTGCTCATTAGCTTCGAACTCATGTCCGGTCTTAAAATCAATTTCCACAAGTGCGAAGTGATGTCTATGGGCATAGATGTGCAGGATGATACATCTCCGTCGTATATATAATTTTTTATTGTTCCATGCCAATATTCTTCAACTTTCATATACTTTTGGCAACTTTTTATACTATTTTTGGGACTAACATATTGATCCAGTGCCCAGTGCCAGTTCCTGTCTGTTGCATGTTTTTTGTTTCGCAGAAACCCAATATCAAAGAGAGTCCAAACGGGATAAAAACGGACGGAGATTTTTTTTGGAATATTTATGATTTTTGGGAAGTAAAATCAACGCGAAACGGTGTCCGGGGTGGCCACGAGACGGGGGGCGCGCCCTCCCCCCTAGGCGCGGCCTGGCTCTCGTGGGCCACCCGTAAGGCGGTTGAGGCTCTTCTTTTGGCGCAAGAAAGCTAATTTTATGAGAAAGATCTGGGTGAAAGATTCACCCCAATCGGAGTTATGGATCTCCAGATATAAAGGAAACTGTGAAGGGGTAGAATCAGAGAACACAGAAACAGAGAGATAGATCCAATCTCGGAGGGGCTCTCGCCCCTCCCAAGCCATGGGAGCCAAGGACCAGAGGGGAAACCCTTCTCCCATCTAGGGAGGAGGTCAAGGAAGAATAAGAATAAGGGGGGCCCTCTCCCCCTTGCTTCCGGTGGTGCCGGAGCGCTGTCGGGGGCCATCATCATCACCGCGATCTTCACCAACAACTTCACCGTCTTCATCACCAACTCTTCCTCCCTCTATGTAGCGGTGTAACCTCTCTCTTACCTGCTGTAATCTCTACTTAAACATGGTGCTCAACGCTATATATTATTCCCCAATGATGTATGGCTATCTTATGATGTTTGAGTAGATCCGTTTTGTCCTATGGGTTAATTGATGATCGTGATTGGTTTGAGTTGCATGTTTTATTATTGGTGCTGTCCTATTGTGCCCTCTGTGTCGCGCAAGCGTGAGGGATTCCCGCTGTAGGGTTTGCAATATGTTTATGATTTGCTTATGGTGGGTTGCGTGAGTGACTGAAACACAAACCCGAGTAAGTAGGTTGTTTGCGTATGGGATAAAAGGGGACTTGATACTTTAATGCTATGGTTGGGTTTTACCTTAATGAATCTTTAGTAGTTGCGGACGCTTGCTAGAGTTCCAATCATAAGTGCATATGATCCAAGTAGAGAAAGTATGTTAGCTTATGCCTCTCCCTCAAATAGAATTGCAACAATGATTACCGGTCTAGTTATCGATTACCTTGGACAAATAACTTTCTCATAACAAAAAGCTCTCTACTAATACTTACTTTATTGCATCTTTATCTAAACAGGCCCTACTTTTTATTTACGTGTTCTTTATTATCTTACAAACCTATCCTATCACACCTACAAAGTACTTCTAGTTTCATATATACTTGTTCTAGGTAAAGTGAACGTCAAGCGTGCGTAGAGTCGTATGAGTGGCCGATAGGACTTGAGAGAGTATTTGTTCTACCTTTAGCTCCTCGTTGGGTTCGACACTCTTACTTATCGAAAGAGGCTACAACTATCCCGTATACTTGCGAGTTATCAAGACCTTTTTCTGGCGCCATTGCCGGGGAGTCATAGTGTGGGGTGAATATTCTCGTGTGTCCTTGTTTGCTTTATCACTAAGTAATTTTTAGTTGTTGTTCTTAGTTGTTCTCTATCTTTAGTTATGGATATGGAACACAAAATACCAAAAAAAATTAGCAGTACTTGCTACTCATGTAGATGGGGTAACACCTAAAACCCCTGATTCTCATTATGTGAAAGATATTATGTACTATTTTGATAATCCTGAGAAAAGCCCATTCAACTTTATAATGGGATACACGTTGGATCAACGTGAATACTTTACACCCCGTTTGGATGTAGGAAAATTAGCTTGGAATTGCGAATCTGGAATTGCCAGGCAAAATTATGTTGTTTGGAGTGGTACAGAATTTGGGCTGGGAAAAGTTGGCCCAATTCCAAACGATCGACCCGCGCCTGTCCACCCCTGGCGCTAAGTTTCTGAGCGGACGAGCTCGGAAAGGCTCGGAAACGCCCCCCCACCCCCACCCCCGTACCTGTTCGCTCGGAAACACCCTCTCGCTCGCGACTCCTCCTCCCGACTCCCCTGAAGCAGTCGGCGGCGGCGGCGGCGGCGGTCAGTTCTCCGGCCCTCCTCTCCCTCTCCCATCCTTCCCCTCCCTCCTCTTCCTCCCATCCGTCCCCTCCCTCCTCTTACATCTCTTGTCCGGCCATGGCGCGACCTCCTCCAGTGAGGCCCTCAAACCCTAGATCGTATCGGGGATTTGCGGCGGGATTAGGTGGTCCGCAGGGAACGGCGGCAGTAGTGGAACGACGGCGGTAGTGGCGCCTTCCCCTCCTGTGTGGAGCTCGATTTTTTGTGGTGTCCTAAGGGGAAATTCAATTTTTTCGGTACCTTCTCAGATGCAGTCCATTGCCTCGAATTTAAGAGCTCAGATTTGTGTGTTGCTAACTTATGATTGGTTTGAACTATGCAGATTCTCAGGGGATTTTAGGAGCTCAAAATTCGGTGGTGTCAAGGTATATTATCTACTCCTCCATGTTTGTACTGTGATGTTGTTGCTGTGGTTTAGTATGTACCAATGCTCTGAATAATTCGTGGACAAATGGTGTCTGCATTGTAGCTTTTTTATCATGTCCCAACAAGAGTTGGTTGCCTACATTACCGAAGAGAACAAAAGAAGAAAAAGAAAGAGGATATTGTTGACAAAGCAGTATTTTGAAATGTCATGTCTAGCATTTGCTTATGTTAGTTCTCAGAGGGCACCGAGGAACCTCGGATGCTTCGATGATGATGAGGAAAAGGTTGCATATCGAAAGTATATATTGAAACAAACTTATGAGGGGTCCGAGACAACTTGCTATGATAAGCTACGCTTAACTAAAAGGAACTTCCATGATCTTTGTGCTATGTTGCGTGAGAAGTGTGGTCTCAAAGATAGCACGTTTGTGACAGTAGAAGAAAATGTTGCTATGTTCTTACAAGTTGTTGGACATGGACTTAAAATGAGGATGTTGGGTGGCACGTACCAGCGTTCTTTAGAGACTATCAGTAGGCATTTGTCTACTGTGTTATCAGCCATCCTGTCTCTAACCGGGGAGTTTATCAAGCTTCCCGATCCTTCTATCACCCCTCCCGCTGATTACAAGTGGAAGTGGTTATGCACTTGGAGCACTTGATGGGTGTCATATTCCGGTGTTTGTTAATGCTGCTGACAAAGGGAGGTATAGGAATAGGCACCAAGAGATCAGCACTAACATGTTAGGTGTGGTTGACTGGAACATGAAATTTCTCTATGTTCTACCTGGTTGGGAGGGTTCGTCATCGGACTCGAGAGTGCTAAAAGATGCTATGAGAATCGATCGCGAAGATGCATTTGTTGTACCACAGGGTATGACTCTTTCTCTTCGCATTTCATTTCTCATATGTACTTGTTAGCTAACTTACGTACTTGTCAATAGGAAAGTACTATCTTGTTGATGCTGGCTATACCAATGGACCTGGATTTCTATCTCCATTCAGATCCACCCGGTACCACTTGAAAGAGTGGGTGGCAAGTCAACAACAACCCCAATGGACCTGGATTTCTATCTCCTTGTTGAGCATCACAACAATGGTGACCGTGCTCAAAATGGTTGGAAGCCACATGTGTATAATGCTTGCATTAAGCATGTCAAGGATACATGTGATGTTGACATTACGAAGGAAAACATAACAGGAAGAATCAAAACATTTGACAAGCAGTATGAGATCATTACCAAGATGCTTGCACAGAGTGGCTTTGGATGGGATTGGGTAAAGAACATGGTGTCGGTTGATAATGAAGAAGTGTGGTCTCGATATGTGGAGGTACTTAACACCAAATTTACTTTGTGGTTATTTTTGCAACTTTAATATGATCTCATTTGTGTGTTTAGTGTAGGCTAATAAGGAAGCACGTGCCTATAGGAACAAAGTAGTGCACAATTGGGAGTCTATCAATATCATATATTCAAAAGATCATGTGACCGGTGCAGGTGCTAGGACAGGAGCTGAATGTGTTCAAGAACCACAAGACACACCTGTTGTTGAAGAAGCTCCTGAGGTGCCTCAGAAGAGGCAACGCACTGGGGATGCTATCTTGTGCATGATGGGAAAGATGAAGATGTCTTTTGATGATGCGTTGAAGACAACCGAGCCACTTCCTATGCCTAAGGTGACTCCTCCAACAGAAATCCTTGCTGCACTAAAGAAGGTACCAGATTTGGAAGATAGTGATATGCTGAGAGCTTATGGAAAATTGATTGTCAATGAGCGTTTGTTTGAAGCACTCATGGCGCTACCCGAGGAGTTAAGGAAGCCATGGCTCTTGACCTTTGATTAATTGTTACTATCCTATTTAGTTGATGTATGGACTACTATGTACTTTCATGTTTGCGAATTATCCACTTGTGCTATGTGTAAGAGACATAGAAGTATCTGCTTGTGCTATGTGTAAGAGACATAAACTACCAAAATTATTGTCCATGTTGTTTTCTTGGTACTTTAAAACTACTTTCTGGTATCCTTCCTTTTTCCATATTTATTTCTACTTGTGTTATTGTTTTGACCTTATTCAGAACATTTATAATGTTATTATATGTGTAAAATAGACACATAATATTTTTTTCATGCATGTACAAAAGTTTCTATTGTCCAAACTCAAAAAACATCCAATTCCATGGTTTGTACATCCAAACAGCAATTGGAATTGAGTGCTACCCTCTGATTCCAACAATAAATTCCATGCACAACCAAACAATAGAATTCGAATTGGAGCCCATTTCCTTTCCATCTTGGATTTGGAATTTCCAGTCCAATTCAATTCCAAGCAATTTTTCCTACATCCAAACACAGCGTTAGGGATTATCGCTCGACACAAAAAGGGAAACTATTATGGGATCAATTTATTATTTTGCGTTGGTATGCTCGCCAACTATGCGTGATGCATGATTATACTTGTTGCTCTAGGATGAAGGATCCACACCTTCCATTTTCATGCAAATTCAATGATAATTAAACCTTAGCTTCTTATGCTAATGGTAGATATGATTACTATTATGTGGAACAAATAGAAGAATTTGTTGCTTTTATGGGTGCTTATGAGATTGAATCTATGTTTAAAGCTTTTGATGACTTTGATGATTAAGTTTGTAGACCTGAAAATTTAGCTATACTTAGATATTGCTATGAAAATTATGAATACAATTACTATATTAATGCTTTTATGAAGGAATTCTCCACTGTCCAAGAAGAGACTAATATTTTGCAGGAAGCTATGGAAGAAGAAATTGATGAAACTGTGAGCTCATTGGATGAAAAAGATGATGAGGAGAGCGAAGAACAAAAGGAGGAAGAGCGGATTAGCTACCCGTGCCCACCTTCCAACGAGAGTAACCCTCCAACTCATACATTATTTAATTCCCCTTCGTGCTTACCGAAGGATGATTGCTATGATCCCTTGGATTTGTTTGAAATATCCCTTTTTGATGATGCTTGTGATGCTTGTGGCCAAGATGCCAATATGAATTATGCTTATGGAGATGAACTTGCTATAGTTCCTTATGTTAAACATGAAATTGTTGCTATTGCACCCACGCATGATAGTCCTATTATCTTTTTGAATTCTCCAAACTACACTATATCGGAGAAGTTTGTGCTTATTAAGGATTATATTGATGGGTTGCCTTTTACCATTGCACATGATGATTTTGATAGATATAATATGCATGTGCTTGCTGCTCCTACTTGCAATTATTATGAGAGAGGAACTACATCTCCGCCTCTTTATGTTTCCAACACGATGAAATTGCAAGAAACTGCTTATACTATGCATTGGTCTTTACTTGGTGTGCATGAATTGTTCTTTTATGACATGCTGATGCATACGAAGAGAGTTAGACTTCGTTGTTGCTTGATATATGTTACTTTGTGCTCACTACTAAATTACAAATCATTGTTAATTAAAATTGGCTTTGATATACCTTGGGATCCGGGTGGATTCATTACTTGAGCACTATATGCCTAGCTTAATGGCTTTAAAGAAAGCGCTGCCAGGGAGACAACTCGGAAGTTTTAGAGAGTCATTTATTTCTGTTGAGTGCTTTCATATAGTTTAAAAACAAAAAAATAAAGAGGGGAACCTAAAAACTTTTCAAAAAGGAAAGTGAAAGTAAGAAAGACAAGCATTGTTGAAGTGGGAGAGCTCCTTGAACTTTGTTCATGCTCACGGAAACTTTGTGAATCTTGATTACAGAAACTTTTCATCAAAAATAATTATCCCCTTGTATAATTCCATTTTATTATAAAAATAATGTGCTAAGGTTTGCCTTTAGGATGTTTACAATGCTTGTTGGTTTGTATGGTGCAGGACAGAAACTTTGGCTGTAGTGCACGATTTTACATTTTTACCTGGAACATCAAATGGTTCTGATTCCTTTTGCACTGTCTTTCTGTACAACTTTTTTATTTTTCCTAATTTTGGTAGAATGTTTGGGGTAAAATAAGTATGGTGAATGTTCAGATTGCTACAGACTGTTCTATTTTTGATAGATTCTGTTTTTGATGCATAGTTTGCTTGTTTTGATGAATCTATCAATTTATATTAGTGGATTAAGCCATGGAAAAGATATATTACAGTAGACACAATGCAAAAACAAGATATGAATTGGTTTGGTACAGTACTTAGAGTGGTGATTTGCTTTATTATACTAACGGATCTTACCGAGTTTCCTGTTGAAGTTTTGTGTGGATGTAGTGTCTAGTCGAGGATGTCTCGATATGAGGAAAAGGAAGAGAGGCAAGAGCTCAAGATTGGGGATGCCCGAGGCACCCCAAGTAAATATTCAAGGAGACTCACGCTTCTAAGCTTGGGGATGCCCCGGAAGGCATCCCCTCTTTCTTCAACAAGTATCGGTATGTTTTCCTATTCGTTTCGTTCATGCGATATGTGCAAGTCTTGGAGCGTCTTTTGCATTTAGTTTTCACCTTTTCTTTTTTGCACCATGCTGGTATGAGATAGTCCTTGGTTGATTTATAGAATGCTCATTGCACTTCACTTCAATCTTTTGAGTATGGCTTTATAGAATGCTTCATGTGCTTCACTTATATCATTTGAAGTTTGGATTGCCTATTTCTCTTCATATAGACAACCGCCATTTGTAGAATGCTCTTTTGCTTCACTTATATTTGTTAGAGCGTGGGCATATCTTTTGTAGAAAGAATTAAACTCTCTTGCTTCACTTATATCTATTTAGAGAGATGACAGGAATTGGTCATTCACATGGTTAGTCATAAAATCCTACATAAACTTGTAGATCGCTAAACATGATATGTTTGATTCCTTGCAATAGTTTTGCGATATAAAGGCAGTGATATTAGATTCATGCATGTGGGTGGTTGTGGATTAGTAGAAATACTTGTGTTGAGGTTTGTGATTCCTGTAGCATGCACGTATGGTGAACCGCTTTGTGATGAAGTTGGAGCACAATTTTATTTATTGATTGTCTTCCTTATGAGTGGCGGTCGGGGACGAGCGATGGTTTTTTCCTACCAATCTATCCCCCTAGGAGCATGTGCATAGTACTTTCTTTTCATTGGCTTGTAGATTTTTCAATAAGTATATGAGTTCTTTATGACTAATGTTGAGTCCATGGATTATACGCACTCTCACCCTTCCATCATTGCTAGCCTCTTCGGTATCGTGCATTGCCCTTTCTCACCTCGAGAGTTGGTCCAAACTTCACCGGTGCATCCAAACCCTGTGATATGATACGCTCTGTCACACATAAGCCTCCTTATATCTTCCTCAAAACAGCCACCATACCTACCTATCATGGCATTTCCATAGCCATTCCGAGATATATTGCCATGCAACTTTCATCATCATCATATACATGACTTGAGCTTTTCATTGTCATATTGCTTTGCATGATCGTAAGATAGCTAGCATGATGTTTTCATGGCTTGTCCGTCTTTTTGATATCATTGCTATGCTAGATCATTGCACATCCCGGTACACCGTCGGAGGCATTCATATGGAGTCATATCTTTGTTCTAGATATTGAGTTGTAAGTAAATAAAAGTGTGATGATCATCATTATTAGAGCATTACCCCAGTGAGGAAAAGATGATGGAGACTATGATTCCCCCACAAGTCGGGATGAGACTCCGGACTTTATGAAAAATAAAAGAGGCCAAAGAAGCCCAAATAAAAAAGGAGGTCAAAGAAGCCCACCAAAAAGAAAGAAAAAAGAAAAAAAGAAAAAAGAAAAAAAATGAGAGAAAAAGAGAGAAGGGGAAATGTTACTATCCTTTTACCACACTTGTGCTTCAGAGTAGCACCATGTTCTTCATAGAGAGAGTCTCCTATGCTTTCACTTTCATATACTAGTGGGAATTTTCATTATAGAACTTGGCTTGTATATTCTGATGATGGGCTTCCCCAAATGCCCGAGGTCTTCATGAGCAAGCAAGTTGGATGCACACCAACTTAGTTTTCAGTTTGAGCTTTCATACACTTATAGCTCTAGTGCATCCGTTGCGTGGCAATCCCTACTCCTCGCATTGACATCAATTGATGGGCATCTCCATAGCCCGTTGATTAGCCACGTTGATGTGAGACCTTCTCCCTTTTTGTCTTCTCCACATAACCCCCACCATCATTTTCTATTCCACCTATAGTGCTATATCCATGGCTCACGCTCATGTATTGCGTGAAAGTTGAAAAAGTTTGAGATTATTAAAGTATGAAACAATTTCTTGGCTTGTCATCGGGGTTGTGCATGATTAAATACTTTGTGTGATGCAGATAGAGCAACAGCCAGACTGTATGATTTTGTAGGGATAACTTTCTTTGGCCATGTTGTTTTGAAAAGACATGATTGCTTTATTGGTACGCTCAAAGTATTATTGTTTTTATGTCAAATGATAGACTATTGCTTTGAATCACTCGTGCCTTAATATTCATGCCATGATTAAACATATGATCAAGATTATGCTAGGTAGCATTCCACATCAAAAATTATCTTTTTTATCAGTTACCTACTCAAGGACGAGCAAGAATTAAGCTTGGGGATGCTGATACGTCTCCATCGTATATATAATTTTTGATTGTTCCATGCCAATATTCTTCAACTTTCATATACTTTTGGCAACTTTTTATACTATTTTTGGGACTAACATATTGATCCAGTGCCCAGTACCAGTTCCTATCTGTTGCATGTTTTTTGTTTCATTGAAACCCAATATCAAATGGAGTCCAAACGGGATAAAAACGGTCGGAGATTTTTCTTTTGGAATATTTATGATTTTTGGGAAGTAAAATCAACGCGGAACGGTGTCCGGGGTGGCCACGAGACAGGGGGCGCGCCCTCCCCCCCCCCCCCCCGGCGCGGCCTGGGCTCTCATGGGCCACCCGTAAGACGGTTGACGCTCTTCTTTTGGCACAAGAAAACTAATTTTATGAGAAAGATCTGGGCGAAAGATTCACCCCAATCGGACTTACGAATCTCCAGATATAAAGGAAACGGTGAAGGGGTAGAATCAGAGAACGCAGAAACAGAGAGAAACAGATAGATAGATCCAATCTCAGAGGGGCTCTCGCCCCTCCCAAGCCATGGGAGCCAAGGACCAGAGGGGAAACCCTTCTCCCATCTAGGGAGGAGGTCAAGGAAGAAGAAGAAGAAGAAGGGGGGCCCTCTCCCCCTTGCTTCCGGTGGCACCGGAGCGCTGCCGGGGGCCATCATCATCACCGCGATCTTCACCAACAACTTCACCGTCTTCATCACCAACTCTTCCTCCCTCTATGCAGCGGTGTAACCTCTCTCTTACCCACTGTAATCTCTACTTAAACATGGTGCTCAACGCTATATATTATTCCCCAATGATGTATGGCTATCTTATGATGTTTGAGTAGATCTGTTTTGTCCTATGGGTTAATTGATGGTCGTGATTGGTTTGAGTTGCATGTTTTATTATTGGTGCTGTCCTATTGTGCCCTCCGTGTCACGCAAGCGTGAGGGATTCCCGCTGTAGGGTTTGCAATATGTTTATGATTTTCTTAAGGTGGGTTGCGTGAGTGACTGAAACACAAACCCGAGTAAGTAGGTTGTTTGCGTATGGGATAAAAGGGGACTTGATACTTTAATGCTATGGTTGGGTTTTACCTTAATGAATCTTTAGTAGTTGCGAACGCTTGCTAGAGTTCCAATCATAAGTGCATATGATCCAAGTAGAGAAAGTATGTTAGCTTATGCCTCTCCCTCAAATAGAATTGCAACAATGATTACCGGTCTAGTTATCGATTGCCTTGGACAAATAACTTTCTCTTAACAAAAAGCTCTCTACTAATACTTACTTTATTGCATCTTTATCTAAACAGCCCCTAATTTTTATTTATGTGTTCTTTATTATCTTGCAAACCTATCCTATCACACCTACAAAGTACTTCTAGTTTCATACTTGTTCTAGGTAAAGCGAACGTCAAGCGTGCGTAGAGTCGTATCAGTGGCCGATAGGACTTGAGAGAGTATTTGTTCTACCTTTAGCTCCTCGTTGGATTAGACACTCTTACTTATCGAAAGAGGCTACAACTATTCCGTATACTTGCGGGTTATCACAGGACAGTAGGCGCGTTGCGGACCTGCTGAATTGCAAGTTAGGCAAGCTCCCGTTTACATACTTGGGCCTCCCGTTAGACGCTAAGCGTATTATGATCGACGGCTGGGCTCCGCTATGGACCAAGGTGGGAGGGCGGGTATGCCCGTGGAGGGGGAAGTTCCTCTCCTCCGCAGCTAGGTTGGTGCTCACGAATGCAAGCCTCTCCTCGCTGCCGCAATTTGCTATGGGGCTGTTCCTCTTGGCAGAAGGGGTGCATGCCAAGATGGACACACCCCGGTCCCATTTATTTTGGGAAGGAGCGGGCCCCAAGCGCAAATATCACATGGTTCGATGGGATGCGGTGTGTCGTCCGAAGGCCCAGGGAGGGCTAGGGATCACGAACACCAGAATTCTCAACATTGCGCTGATGTGTAAGTGGATATGGAAGCTTTCGCAGGGGGCGACGGGCATGTGGGTTGATCTTCTACGTGCAAAGTACTTCCCGTCTGGGAATTTTTTCGAAGGAGTGGCGAGGGGTTCCCCTTTCTGGAATGAACTTCAAGCGGTTTGGCCGGCCTTCGCCCTGGGAGCCAAGTTCTCCATCGGTAACGGCCGCTCAACCCGGTTTTGGCTGGACCATTGGGTGCGATCCCAACCCCTCTGGTCCGATTTCCAGGACCTCTACGTCCTGGCGGTCAACCCGGAGCTAAGCGTTGCCACGGCTCTTGCCTCCTCCCCCCCAGCGATCTTCTTCCGGCGCGAGTTAAAAGGAACTGAACAAGCTCACCTAGCGTATTTGCTTGTTCTCATCGCACCGGTGTCGCTTTCCATGTCCGAGGACACCGTGGCGTGGTCCCTGACCCCTTCTTGCAAGTTTTCGGTCAAATTGCTGTACCGAAAGTTGTGCCAAAGCCAGTCCTTCCAAGCGCCGAAAGGCTTATGGACCGCTCGCCTCCCGCTTAAGATTAAGTTGTTCTTTTGGCAGCTGTTTCGCAACAGACTGCCCACCTCAGATAACGTTGCCAAACGCAACGGTCCGTCGACTGGTATGTGTGCGGTTTGCAACGTCACGGAAGATGCGAACCACGTTTTCTTCCGCTGCCCGTTAGCTTGCTTTGCTTGGAGCGCGGTTCGTGCTACAGCTAACACCTATTGGAACCCACGCTCGGCCACTGATCTAGCGGCCATCGTCGCTTCTGCTAAAGGAGGCAACAACCGCATGCTTTGGAGCTGTCTTGGAGCCTTGGCATGGTCTCTTTGGCTCACCAGGAACAAACTAGCGATCGAGGGCATCTTCCCAACGCACCCGGCTAACATCATATATAAATGCAACCTCTTCTTGCAGCAGTGGAGTCCGTTGGCGAGGCGGAAGGATGCTGACAAACTGAAGCAATCCCAAGATCGTCTACGTCAAGTCTACGTTTTGGCTAGGGAGCCTCTCGCCACTTCTTCGTCATGATAGTGGTCCTTTTGCCCTGCGACCGAGCGAGCTTGCGTGCTCTAAGCTCTGGCTAAGAGCCATGTATTTGCATCGCTGCGTACTTCGTTTGGTTGGCGCTTAAAACTCCCGAGAACTATGTGCTGGCACTGGCCTTGAGCCTCCATGCTGGTTTCGTTTGTCCGAGTTTATGTCTGATACGCTGCCTAGTTGTGGGTTTATTAATTTAAAGCCGGACGCGTCTAGCATCTTCGTTCTAAAAAAATAACAGTAGAGTCACATGAAACCGACACTATGCTTATGTACAAGGAGATGGTGGACTAATCCGAAGATTATGGTGTCATTCATGTTGGGTAAAAACATCCCTGGGCACCCGCTCCACCTGAGAGGTGGTTTCACTTTCACACGATCAACGCAAATTCAAAGTGTGGGTTTTTCTTTCCGAACCTGGCTTAGTACTGGCGAAATCCGCCTACTGCCTCATAAACTGGAGTTATGTGTTGCTTTGGGGTCCATGGTTCTGCTCTAAGCTCATATGATGAAAAAGGGTCTCCCCCGCTTTATATTATCAAGCAACAACCAACCGATACAACCAGCTCGTTGGGGCAGCGGCATAAACATGCCCAAAAGAATATTAACAAGGAGATAAATAAAGTACATATGTACAGACAAGAGTGAATTTTTTTAAGGAAAATAGTATATTCAATGCCAGTTTTGAACATAAGAACTAAATGATTAATGAAAGTTGCAGATCAACAACATCAAAGATGTGTTTCCATCGAGTTCTATAAAGTTGCAACATTCTTGCTATTCACTTGGTGTTTCAAAAGCATCAAATCTTGCTTGACGAGGAACTTCCATGTGTTAACACTTGGCACTTCATTTTTTAAGAATTTTCAATTTCTTCGATTCCAAATATTCCAGCAACCTAAAATGATTATATCGAAGGCAATTCCTTTCGCCAACTTTAGAGAGGTGAAAACGATTTCATCGTAAATTTGGATACCTCTCCTTTTGCTCTATACTATCTTCGGCCAACATTTTTTAGCAAATATACAGTCCCAGAAAAGATGCAAAGAAGTTTCATCAGAGTTTTCATTGCAAAAAACACGGTCACAACCCCTATTCAGGAATTCGGTGGACTAACCTGTTAACTGACCGATTAATCCCTACTCGTAGGGTCAGCGAGTAGCCAATAAACTGATAAATCGGTCAATTAATTGATTAACTTGTCAATTAGCCTATTAATCCCCTACTCGCCAGCCAACTGATCACCTACCAGTTAACGATTTCCTCATAGAAATCAACACAATTTTTTTTTCAACAGATTTTTGGTATTGACCCTATCATAAAGGAGCAGCCAGCAAAACGATTGACACTTTTCCATGGCCAGTTGAAGATGATATGTGCAATTTGTCTCCCTTTCTTGAGGAATAACATGTTCCAGCCCAAGGGTAAACTCATTTATTCATAGCTTGAGGGTTGCATTTTTGAAGGATTAACTCTCTCAGCTCAGTACATTGGGGGAAAGGCCTGTGTAGAAACAACGATCTAAAAATTGTTTGCCAAATCTTTCAGATTTGAACATTTCAGCGAAGGAAACTCTCCTCCCACCCTCCTGGGGCATGCTATGCTATGTTCTTAGTTATTTATGAGTCTAATGAACTTTGCAGGAGAAAAAACAAGCACCAATTGAACTTGACTAGTAGTTGGGGTGTCACCCTGTGGCGCCGCTTGAGAGGAAGTTGTGCGCATATTTCCATTTAAAAAAATACACAGAGTCCTCGCCTCCGTCTAAAACAACATCTAAAAAAATCATCATATTCATCTAAAAAAGAAGTAAAAATAAAAAATAAAAAATACCACAGTAGTCTACCAGCGAGTGCCACTTTGCGTAACCCTCCCTTTAAAAAATACCATAGGTCCTCATCTCCATCTAAATAAATACATTTAAAAAATAATCCTCACCTTCATCTAAAAAAAGTTACAAAAGATTTCTCACCGCGGCCAACCAGCTTGCGCCACGTGGCATAGCTGGTTGGCCGCCCTTCACGTGTAGCTTAATGGTTTTAATGTGACCAAATTCTGTTTATTTGTAGAAAAATCACAAAAACACACATGAGGCTGCAGTTCGTAAAATAACTATGGAGTGGGTACCTCAAATGTCGTTGAATACATGTATTATTTCTTTATAATTCATTCAGCCTACAAATAATGGTAACTAACATGACTTTTTATTACACTTAGCAAAATTGATTATATTTTATTTCCACGCGGTCATGCTTGCTCCCAACCTGTTCTTAGTGCATGTCTACTCAGCAGAGGTCAGAAGTGAGGTTCTCTGTTGCGCGCCACTTGAGTTTTCAAATTTCAAACTTATGCTCTTTGACTCGTTTGACCAGGCATCACATGCAGTGCGCAATGTACCCCTTTCAATTGTATTCGAACCGGACATCATTGACCCGTCGCCCACCGTCCTGCCCATCCATTCCATGTCCTTGCTTGGACCGCACCCGTCCACTAAAATAACCATGCAAGATCTATCTCACCTAACCTCGGCGATACACCACACTGTTCTAGGCGATGATTCCCCTGCCACTGCATCGGTTGACGGCAACCCACTCGATGGCCTGGGGCACGTGGCCCTCTCGCCCGGCTTGGCCTCTCCTATCACGTTTCCCCACAACCCTTCAAAGGAAAGAAAACAAGCCGCTGTGGATGACTACGCCGTACCCCCCGTCGGCCTACATATTTCTTTAAACCCTATGACACTAGACCGCTCGCCCCCATGCTCTCCAACAACAGTCCATGACAGCTCGGCCCCACTTGCGTCACCCCAGCCGCCCTCTGGTCGGCCTGGGGGGTTGCACAACAATGTCGACCCAAAATCATACCTAACAGTCGCTGTTTTCCGGGGCCCCCAACCCACCGTTCACTCGCCTACTCCGCGCGCAAAATCTAATGCATGCATGCCCACGCATGTGCCCATCATCATGTCTAGTCTACCACCTGCCTCCCCTACCCCCGTCAGCCTACACAACGCCCCGTCCCCTCAGCTCCATCCCGAGATTGCCATAGACCATAGCCACGCCTCCGCTACCACTGCAAACCCTGTGAGCTCTTCGGTCTCTATGCCATTGCAGAGCCCGCGCTCCTACCAGGAGGTTTTGCTCTGCTCTCCGCCTTGGGCCGCTGCACTCGACCCCCCCATCCCTCGACTTCTCCTTACATTCTTCCCTAGTATGCCCCCCTCTCCGCGTATTAATCCAGCTTTTGTGCGCCCATCTTGCAGCAGCATGGCGCACACAACGGGCACCCACACCGCCTCCGGCTCGTCGGTGGGATTTGCGCGCTCGGACGGCGCTGCCATCTGGTTCGGCTCTCATTGCGTCCTCGCCAATGACCTCCCTCCCTTTTGCCTCCCTCTCATCTTCGGACCCCGCATCTCGTCATCCTCCCCTTAGGCGCCTTCCTTCGTCCCTCCCACCCCCCCCCAACCCCACCCACCACCGCTCCGTCTACCACAAGTTGCACTCCTCCGGCGCCCCACATCCCTCTGCTCGTCCCGCCAAGCTGCCTCGTTCACCAGGTCGACAACCTCTCCTTTGTCCACCTCGACAACCCCATGCACAACCCCTTTCGCTTCATTCAACAGGCCATCGCTCTCCACCGTAACAACCCCATGTTTGGCATCACTTCCTCGCCCCGTGGCGCTGCTCGTCTCTCCTTTGCAATTGCACAAGAGCGCTTTGCGGTCACCGGCCACGGCCCCATTCACCATGAGGGCAATACCATCTTCTTCGAGCGTCCAAAGCATGCTGACAACAGATCCATGACCCTATTCATTGGCATGGCCGTGATCGAGGCCTTTGACTTCCCTGATGAGCTCTGGCACACTGCGGGGGCGGACTACTTCTTCTCCCACCTGGGTGATTTCGTGTTCGTAGACCAGCACTGCTTCCAGGGTGACCACTCCAGCATTCGTGCCCTTGTCATGGTCGCCCGCGACTTCGTCCTCCCCCCCTGCCTGATGGTGCGCCTCCCTGACAATGACATTGTCGTCGTCAAACTTGAGAGTCGTTCTCTCTTTCGCCATGGCATTGGTCCTAACGACCCCTCGCCCTTCTCCTCGGATGATGGCGACACCTCATCCCAGTCCTCACAGCTTTCCAATCCACGTATGTCCCCCATCACCACACGTGCACTGCGAAACATCGCTTCTGCCATGTCCCATTTCGCATGCACACCCGAATTTCCTTGGGCCCTCCACCCTCTCCTACTAATGACGCACCTCTCCACGGCATCCCCATCCTTGTTGTCATGGCGGATGGCATGCCCATTGCCATGCTCGTCCCTGCTCCATGGTCTCCCCCACCTGCACCTCGTCGCCTGCTCGTCAGCTCGCCCGAACATAGGCAACCCGCCCCATGCTCACACTTCCAGCCCCACCCTATCCTGTTCCACAGCCGCCTCCTTGGCTTCCTCCTCACTCTCCTCCTGCCCCTCCGAAGATCCCCCTGTCTGTTGTGCCCGAGGACCAGGCTCCTGATATGCCACCTGAGCCCACGCATGAGTGTCTAGCCAGACGCATCAGCAGGCGGGCCAAGATGGCAGTTGATTCTGGTGTCAAGGCTAGGCGCAGTGCGCGCCTTGCCGAAATCGAGCCGGCAAACAATTCATCCATGACTGCCAAGGCGATGCGCTCCAAGGCGAAAAAGCTCGACCTTTCCTCAGCCTCTAAGGACCTCTCGGATGCTCTTGTTCATGCTCGCCTCTATGACGAATCTGGTTTCATCGAAGACACTGACTGTGGTCTTGCCTCGCCGGCGTATCTTGCGGCCATTGTTGTTGCTTGCGGTGCTCCGCCTGGGATGGCGGCGGATATCGCATCGGGCTCCGGTGACCTGGGATCGCCATGATAATGTCTCATGTCTACTGTGGCCACGATGGTGGCGGCCCTTGTTGGCCATGTATCTGGTGCGTCTCACCTTATCGTAGTCTCTCTATTAGGTTTAAGTTAGATGTAATGGTGCTCACGCCAACTTCTGTCAGCCAGCTGCACTGTAATCCGCCCCTGGTCGCATGTTTTTTGGGTTGGACTTCTTATGTAAGGTGTTTGCCTAAGTTTCCATCATGAAGAACGAATCCTACTCTATCGTGTCATGGAATGTATGTGGATTAGGAGACCATGACAAATGTGCTAATGTGTTCTCTGAATTTAACCACCTGCGCCTATCTATTGTTCTGCTCCAAGAAACTAAACTTCACATCCCGGACACCATCAAATTGCGCTCGATCTTGCCACATTTCCTAGACTCCAATAACCTCCTCGACGCAATAGGATCTGCGGGTGGCATTCTCTCCGCAACCAACTCATGATGTTTTTCTCTCCTAGCTGTGACCACCAGCGCTTTACCTCCACCCTAACCCTATCCTGCCTTGCTTCACAACATAATATCTTGATCACAAATGTATATGCTCCTTCCCAAAGAGATCTAAGACTAGAATTCTTGGAAGAATTTAAACAAATCGAACCACAACCAGAATCACCCTGGTTACTCATCGGTCACTTCAACTTAATCCGCTTCCCTAATGAAAAAACAATAACAATTTCCACCGGTCCAAAGCCGATGCGTTCAACGACACCATTGATCGACTCGCACTTCTGGAACTTCCTCTCCTCGACCGCCAATTCACATGGTCAAATAAGAGGATGTCTCCCACACTAGAACAGCTTGATAGAGTTTTTATAAACCTAGCCTGGGATGCGCTCTTCCCCAACTCGCATCTTACCTCCCTCACTCGCTTCGCCTCTGATCACGTACCGCTCCTAGTTATCGTCTCCACAACTATTCCATCCTCCCGCCTTTTTTGGTTTGAACACTTATGGACCTCATTCCAGGCCTGCAAAGGCATCATTCAAAACACTTGGAGGCCCAATGAAGAAAGCAGCCCTGGGCCTGCTACGGACTCTGCCGCCTGCCTCGCCCAAAATTTTAAAAAAAACGCTTGGCTCTCAAGACTTGGGCCAAATCACTTAGGCCCATCTACCAAAGAGAGGCAAGCTGCAAACTCGTAATTCTGGCTCTTGACCTTAACGAAGAACTTGTACCTCTCTCCTTGCTTGAACAGAAACTTAGGCGCACAATTGCTGATCTGCTGCAACAGGCTATTAGACAAAAAATTGCCTTCTGGAAACAGTGGGGCAAGATTAGGGGGGCCGTCGAGGGATATGAAAACTCCAGGTTCTTCCATGCATCTGCCACTCAACGCTCGCGATCAAATAAAATTCTGATGCTAATCAATGACAATAATGAAATCTTCCTGCACGAACACAAAGCTGAGCTCCTAAAAACATACTTCCAGCAACTCATCGGGGTCACCAAAACCGCTACTTGGAACTTCAACTTGCTCCATCTATACCAATCCACGCTATCTCAACTAAATGATCTTGCAGATATGTTTTCCCAAGAGGAGATCCACCATGCCTTTCTAACCATGAACGCAAACGCCAGCCCAGGTCCTGACGGTTTCAGACCAATTTTCTTCCGCAAATACTGGCATGAAATCAAACACTGCATCTTCGTTCTTGTCTGCTTTCCATGACCAAACTGTGTCTCTGCAAGCGCTTCAATCGTGCTTTCATGGTTCTCCTCCCTAAATCCCAAGCCCCAACCTCCAAAGATGCATTTCGACCAATCTCGCTTCAAAACTGCACTCCAAAAGCGGTGGCCAAGGTTCTCACCAATCGAGTAAAACCTCTCATCCCACTTCTCATCCACTATGACCAAACTGGGTTCCTCCATGGACACAACATAGCCGAAAATTTCGTTTATGCCGCCGACATCCTTAGCGCTTGCCACACTCGAAAAGCTCCAACCATAGTATTCAAACTAGATTTCAGGAAAGCATTTGACTCGATCTGTTGGTCCTCTCTTATATCTATCATTCAAGCAAGGGGTTTCCCTCCAATCTTCTGTGCCTGGGTCAAGAACATTCTTCAGACTGGCAAAACAGCCATTCTCCTTAATGGCAATCCAGGATCCTGGATCCAATGTAGAAATGGCCTTCGACAAGGGGATCCATTCTCGCCATACTTGTTCATCATTGTAGCCGATGTTCTTCAACGCTTGATCGCCCAGGCGTTCTGGCCAAACAAACTGTGCCATCCCCTAAATGCTAATGTGCCTCCAGTAAGCCTCCAATATGCTGATGATACACTTATCATTGCCTCTGCCAACGTAGCCGCAACCACAACTCTCAAGAACACCCTTGACGATTTCGCCCCTGCGACTGGCCTGGTAATCAATTTCCAAAAAATAGCTCTCCTCACCATTGCCACGAATACCTCCACTCAAAACAACATCGCAGCAGCCATTGCTTGTAAGTTCTCCTCCTTCCCGCTCATCTATCTAGGTCTCCCACTATCCCCTACCAAGCTACCCCTCTCAGCTTTCGACTCGATCATCGACAGCTTTCAAAAATTTCTGTTCAGTTGGGTAGCACGTCTGCTCTCCCGTGGAGCAAGGTTAACATTGCTAACAGCGGTCCTTTACTCCCTAGCCGTATATTTCATGTCCATTTTCCGCCTCCCTAAGTTTATCCTAGATAAACTGGACGCCATTAGGAGAGCCTTCTTCTGGTCCAACGAGGAAACATGCACGTGTGCGAGTTGTCTGGTAGCTTGGAAAAACTTTTGCAAACCTAAAGAACTTGGTGGTCTAGGCATTAAAAATCTTGAAATTCATAATCGCTGCCTGCTCATGAAGTTTTCTTCCAAAATACGGCAACACCCAAACATCCCTTGGACTCAGTGGTACCATCAAAGATATCCACTTGGCATTGCAGCTAAAAACTCCAGGCCCTCCTTCCTCTGGAAAATAGTGAACAAAAACCTCCCTCTCCTTATTGAGCACTCCTTCGTCATAACATACAATGGCGTCTCCACCTTCTTTTGGCTTGATAAATGGATTCTCCACTCCCCTCTCCACAAAGTCTTCCCACACCTATACTCGCACTCCTTAGATGACAAGGTTTTAGTGGCTACCATTTGGCAAAACAACTTATTATCGAACCTATGGAACCGTCTTACTAATGCTGCTGCTCGAGAGTTGGACTGTGTTTTCTTGTTGCTGCAGGATTTCCAAGAGGCCGACCGACCAGATGAGCGGTCCCTCACGCATGGGCTTCCTTTCTCAGCTAAGAATGCCTACAGCTCCATCGTGGCAGAGGATTATTTTGACCCGCACCATGATTTTGTCTGGTCCTCCAAGGTCCCAATCAAAGTCAAGATCTTCGCATGGCTGCTCCTCCGTGACCGCCTCAATACAAAGGCCAACATGTTCCATAAACATATTGCTCAATCTGCAGCCTGCCCATGATGCCAAGATCCGTGTGAAGATGCTCTACACCTCAGTTCCAACTGCTCCTATGTTGCACAAGTGTGGTCTCGCCTCAGACTGTCGGCTCCGACCTCTCTCACTACACTTCACCAACACCCACCAGTTTAGGGCCTCAACCCCAACATCTGGCCATCGGTGGCCTTGACCATTACCTTGAACCTATGGGACTCAAGAAATGCCTTCGTATTCAGAAACGAAGACCACCCACCCCGAGTAACAATAAGAAATATTGTAGCAGATTTCTCCCTCTGGGTTTTCGTTTCAAAAAGACTAAAGATAGTTCCTCTGCTAGGCATTGGCCAAACTTTTTATCCTCTGCAATCCCTTCTGAGTGAAATTGTACCCATAATACTGTTGTAATTCTCAGATCTTTCATTTGAGTGGTAATATATTCAGGTGGGGAAGCTCCCCCCCCCCCCCGGTGACCGTTCAAAAAAAATATACGATTAATATCAATAGATAACTCCATTACACATAGCAAAATTAATTACAATTTTTACTTATTTATAACTTATTATGTGTGTATGGAGTTGTAACTACTTTGTTTTAACTATACACATAACAAAATTAATCACATTTCCTATCGTTTTTATAGCTCAATTAATCATCATACCATCCATAAAGATTAACCATATAACAATATTGTCGAATATGAAGGTAAACCATTCTTTGTTAAAAAAACAACCATCACTATTATGCTTGCATGCAATTTGAATCACATTTTGCACGGATAAATTATTAGTTATTTTATTTCGGAACATTGCCCTCCAATAACCTTCCATTATGAGGATCCTCTTGTATATAAGAAAATTTCTGAAAGTGACATAATCACCGGCCCCAGGGAATAGTTTATACCACTTATGTGAGATATTAATTATTATGTTGACATGTTTATTGTTCACTTGAGGTTTTTTAGATATCTTGGCAAAGAGATCTACATTGTCTAGTCCAACAAATATCTTGATAGTGGGTTCTAGAGTATATAATTACCTATTGCATGCATAGCCAATTATAGATATTTTTACAATCATTTGTTCTCAAATAGTTGGAATCGCTTGTTTACTAGTTTTCTTATCGACAAATGCCTATATTTTTTTTTCTTATAGTGCAAATAAATGTGCTTGCAACCAAAACCATTGTGCTCGAGTGTGATTTCCCTAAGGTGATTGAGAATTTGAAAAAAAATCGCATGTGTGAAGGTTAGTGCTTACTAGAGTGTGCAAATAAACATGACCACATGACCGGCTTTGGGCCTAGGTAGGAAGGATGATTGGGTGCATGTTTGTGTGTTTTTTGGAGGGGGGGCGGTAGTAAGGAGCACATATATACATTTCTCAATCATCATTAACCATCATGCATGTGCCCAACCGGATGGAGCCCCAGTCCCAGGAGGAAAAGAACATATCCCAGTAGGCTAGTAGGAAAAGAAATGATTAAAGGGAATGATTCATTTTAGGAGGAGAAGCAATCGACTATGGCAAAGGTGAACGACAGTTCGTGTTTCATGATCTACATCGACCATCTCCGTTGATTCGCCTTGTTGATCACAATGCCAAACACCAGTGCCTCGCTTCCTCCTCTAGGACCTGACTCCCCACATCACGTCTGCAGGACTGCGACTCCGTAATGTGAGGCTGAGTAATGTCAATGGGGGCGGGTATCATGGATCAACGGTGGCTGGGCTTCCCCATTGCACACAAGTACTTCTTGACATTCAAGGTCCTGACCCATGATGCTTTCAATGTCACCATCTTTGACTGTTCATGAGCAAAGGTGGTCATTAAGGACAGTCAACACAAGCCAGCTCTTGCCATGATCAACTTTAACCTGAGTATTCTGTGTGTGCAAAAATGGCTTGCACCCGTTGTAGATGGACGTAGAGCTTATCACACCCGATCATCACGTGGTGTCTGGGCACGACAAACTTTAGCAATGGTGCATACTCAGGGAGAACACTTTTATCTTGAAATTTAGTGAGAGATCATCTTATAATGCTACCGTCAATCAAAGAAAGATAAGATACATAAAAGATAAACATTACATGCAATCAATATAAGTGATATGATATGGCCATCATCATCTTGTGCTTGTGATCTCCATCTCCGAAGCACCGTCATGATCACCATCGTCACCGGCGCGACACCTTGATCTTCATTGCAGCATTGTTATCGTCTCGCCAACTATTGCTTCTACAACTATCGCTACCACTTAGTGATAAAGTAAAGCAATTATAGGGCGATTGCATTGAATACAATAAAGTGACAACCATATGACTCCTGCCAGTTGCCGATAACTCAATTACAAAACATGATCATCTAATACAATAAAATATAGCATCATGCTTTGACCATATCACATCACAACATGCCCTGCAAAAACAAGTTAGACGTCCTCTACTTTGTTGTTGCAAGTTTTACGTGGCTGCTACGGGCTGAGCAAGAACCGTTCTTACCTACGCATCAAAACCACAACATAGTTTGTCAAGTTAGTGTTGTTTTAACCTTCACAAGGACCGGGCGTAGCCACACTCAGTTCAACTAAAGTTGGAGAAACAGACACACGCCAGCCACCTGTGTGCAAAGCACGTCGGTAGAACCAGTCTCGCGTAAACATACGCGTAATGTCGGTCCGGGCCACTTCATCCAATAATACCGCCGAACCAAAGTATGACATGTTGGTAAGCAGTATGACTTGTATCGCCCACAACTCACTTGTGTTCTACTCGTGCATATAACATCTACGCATAAATCTGGTTTAGATGCCACTGTTTTAAAAAAAAATCCTATGCTTCAGAAAAATAGAACTCCTCGTCTGGACATTATCAAGTGTTTCATAAGCATAATACTTTTTCTACGTGCACGCTAGCCAGGGACGTCAGAGACAAGAAATAAATACACAAATATAGTCTGGTTAGCTGTGACGTACTATCTCTCGTGAATTGTACGTCTCCATCCCATAATGCCAAAAAAACATTTTACATTATGAGAAAGAGGGAGTGGCACATATCCTGTTTCCGCGTCTTATCGATTATCTATCAATCACATGCCTCGGTCACATGCCTGGTCCGTCTCCGCAAACGACCACCTGCTACGCGGAGTAGGCAGAGGTACGTACGTACGTAATTCCTCCTTTCCAAAATAAGTGACTACGTACGAACAAATCGATGGATCTAGCTAGCTAGCATCCGTGTGGCCTACACTTTGAACCGTCCCACTATCGATGAACCCACTGGTGTCTGATGACTGGTAAGCATAAACCGAGGGCCCAGCTGCCGCGGCATTATTCGATCGACGCAGTGCCATCGTGCCAGCCCTAGTTTTGGTTGTAGCTCTTGCGATAGTACGCTGCACGTCTGAATCCTGACCGATTCCTTTAAACCCCACCTGAGCCTACAGGTCAACAGGTGGTTTCACGTGACGATGGTTGTTTGCAGCGTGCGTGGATGGATGGAACGAAACCAGATGGATGCATGCATGCAACCGGCCGCATGCGTGCCGAGGGCCGCGCCAAAGCTGGAAGGTGCACCGGACGATGCATGGTTAGGTGTTGGTGCCGTCGGGAGCCGTGAAAACTTGTCCATCGGATCCCTGTGATTGAACTGGGAAAAGCTATATGAACGTAGACACGGCAAGAAAACACTGTCATGTGCCCATGGAAACCACCTTTGCTACCACGCATGAAACGGTACGCTTCGTACGGGGCAGAATCTGCTGCCCGCCTCAAAGGATGACAGCCTGTTCGCCATTTCGACGGCGTATTGCTTCACGATCCATAACGAGACATAAGTGTACATGCATGTATGTGAGCCCCGTATTTGTATCATGTTTTTTAGAAGAAAAAAACATAGTGAGACATAAGTGAAAACACCATTTTTGTTGCTAGAAAGATTCGGTTTTCCCGGCAAAAAAAAAAAGATGGGACCTCATGGCATTTGATGCCGCACATAATAAGTTTCGCACTCCACATAACGCTGCCAAATTGCACCTTCAAACTATCACAAAAAAATATGTCCAAAACTTAAACGAAAATAGGAGACAAGTATTCATTGACAAAGGTCAGCCGAAGCCTGAATCCTACTCCCTCTGTTCCTAAATATTTCTTTTTTTTAAGATTTCAAATGGACTACCACATACGGATATATATAGACATATTTTAGAGTGTAAATTCATTCATTTTGCTCCGTATGTAGTCACTTGTTAAAATCTCTAGAAAGACAAATATTTAGGAACGGAAGGAGTAGTAGACAACTTGATACTCCTTCAGGACCGCCACTTCCATGACAAAAGTTATCCCAAAGTCATCTTCTAGTTATAGGTGAAACCAACTTTGTCCATCCCTCAGGATCAGAATCACCACCGTGGCTGAAAACTCTAGTTCTACCTATTCGAACACTGCCACACTCAGTAATGTACTATACTGCAACTTGTGCAAACTCAAACACATGAGCTATTCATCCACATGTGAGACAATCTCAACTATCAAATTATTGTGGGATAAAATTGTACCACTTGCCATTTGTGTGTGTATTTCGTAGGCCATGGCTTGCTCGAGGTCATTGTAATGCCGGAGGCATATGTGCTCAAGAGGGGGGGCATGGAATGAATACGAGATGCTAGCTGGAATGGCTTGTTTAGTGGTTTTATTGTTGTGAAATAACTGGATTTTTATTTTCCATGCAAATAGCATGACTTTGACTGTGATTGTGCTGAGATGACCGCAAAATTTGAAATTTCTGGAGTCGAGAAGGTCAGTGCTTGCTAGGGTCTGCAGAGACGTGTAACTTGCCTTAGAGTTGTTACCTGTGTTAAGGCTAAGAGGGTGCACCGTAAGGCAAGTGAAATCGCTCATGGTTTAGCTAAACTCGTGATTGCGTGTTGCAAGATAAAATGACCGAAATGATCGAGATAGACCTAGCAGGGGGTGTATAGGTCTATACAAATGTTAGCTCCTTTTATTTACAAGATTAGGCTTTTCAAAATATGAAGTATTCCTAATGTAGCTACGATGAGTAGCAACCTATATGTTGCTTGCAAGGTCAATGGACCAAAGTAAAACACGAAGTGAATGAGCTTGGATAAGAGATAACTGAAGACACGTGGAGACGAAGATGTATCCCGATGTTCAGTTCCTTGGAGGGAAAATAGTCACCGTTGGAGAGGTGGAAAACCACAAAGGCTTCCTACGCCACAAAGGTTCACATTCTTCTCTTTGAGATATCACCACAAAGGCGATGCTCAACCACTCATGATAGACCTTGAGGCGACCTCCAAACCTTTATAATTGGTGACTCCTATCACCTAAGAGTCTTCAACCTTCAAGAGTAACAAGAACAAAGGGGAAAAGATCAGAACTTGCTAAAATCAAGAAAAAGGTTGGTCGGGGTGTGTGTGTGGAGGGGGGGGGGGTGAGCAGGGCTGGTCCTAAGATTTTCGGGGCCCGGGCCGAACTAAAAACCGGGGCCCTTAATATTAACATCATAACAATACTTTGTGATATCCATGCCATATTTTGGGTCTATGTCACTATAATCTTGTGAGTGGCCCAAGGTATATATGATGTCCTATGGAGGAAATAGATCAAGGTGCGCATAGCTATTACAAGTCATCCTTTCATATACAAAGCCATGTTTATTGTCAAGTTTAGCACAACTATTGAAGCACATAATAAGTTTGAGGCACTAAAAGGTTTAGAGAAAGGTAGTCCTAAACAAAATATGCATCCAAAACATAGTAGTTCTTGGACTGACTAATGATAACAGTAAGATTGTTATTGATAGCAGTATCATACAAATTAATATAGATGAGCAAATATATTAGTGATTTGCAAATATTTTTGTGACTAATGATATCAGCAAGTTACTCTTACCTTGTTGTGCCAATGAGTAAATCAAGAGTAGGTTACCCCATTTGTGTTTCTAAGATCAATCATGCATGACATGCGTTGTTGATCTCCTTGAGATTACACCACAAGAACCTCATTATCAATAGCAGAAACTTAAAGATTGATGATACGTACTGTAAAAGAGGTCAAACCATCCAATGATGTCCATATCCACAGACAACACACCAATGTCCCGCCCTAATCCGACGAGCAGTCGTGTCCCTTGCAATCTGGACCTGCTCTTCGAGAGAGGTTCCTGGTAAATCATCGTGATCTGGGTGCTAGGTTTTTTCTTTGGGGCGGCTGGTGCTAGGTGCGACGTGCGCCTGATGCTGGCTCTAAGCTAATAAGCTCCTAACGTGTTATGCCCGAGCTATTACTACTTGGTCCAGGCTCAGTGACCTACTCGGCTACTCCGTTTTGATAATGGAGGCCCAACCACCTTGAAATATTCATGATCAGAAGGCGAGATACGGGAATAGTACCACGTATGATGTACTCTCATGCTACGTACTATAACTGCTTTCTACCCGTTGCATACCTGAGAGGGGGGCCCTGGCTTTGCGGCGACCTAGGGTGGCCGCCCCCTCTGCCCCCCTCCCCCCTCAGGGCCGACCCTGGGAGAGAGAGAGGGGGGAGAGAGAGGTAGGGAGAGAGGGAGAGAGAGAGAGAGAGAGAGAGAGAGAGAAGGAGAGAGAGACATGGAAAGAGAGAGGAGGAGGAACAAATCTATGTTTGTTCTTGCACCTCTCACAAATCTCTTGAGGAATCGAAGAATTATGGTTAGGAGAGATTGGGAGGTGTTCTTCTCATATCTACAATATCTTGAGTGAAGTGGTCAACCCTTTCACGAAAAGGCATGTGACTTATAGAGTGTTCAAAGAAATTAGTCATTTTGTGCTCAAAATGCAACCCGAAGACTCAGTAACAATTGGCCCGGAGGCTCTAGGTTAGCTCTGATGGCTAAGATAAAGCGATCCAAGTGAGGCGCCAGGCTGGGAGGCTCCGAGAACAGCTTGAGGAACATCCAGCATGTCCGGCCGGGACATAACCTAACAACCTGGGTACCAGCCCAGAACAGGAGACCCTAAAGTCCTTCATGGTATTTTCTAGACACACATGGTGGGAGCGCCCCAAAGAAAGAGCCAGAGACTCCCGCTCCAGTCCGAGAGGGCCAGAGTAAGTCTCAGATGCTCCTGTGTAAACCAACGTTCCTTAGCAGCCACGGGTGATTGCCTAGAGGCTCCGACCAACACTAAATTTGCACATTAGTGATTTTTGCGTGGGATTTGTTTGGGCCACTTAGCATTGTACTTTGGGTTGATGAAAAAGGTGCCTTGAAGATTGGCTTGAGTGTCCTTTGCCTCCCAACGGTCCCTGTTAATAGTGTGGGATTCCTAATACTCGAGAACAAAAAGAGTGACTATAAAAGCTAGCCCGCATGAAGTCCTTCTTGATCACTTCAATTTTTTATGGTCATCAATCCTTGACATTCTTCGCCCATGGGACTAAAATCTGCTCTCATACATTTAGCGGCCTCATTACTCTAATTTTTCATCCTCAATACCAAACCATACTCAAGGGCATGGCTGTACTTTCAATGGCAACCTACGTGTCAAACGTGATTTTGTTTGATTTTAATAAACACCTTATTCCCTAATTAATATACACCATTAAAATATGTCTTCCATATTCTTGCAATGCATGCATACGTTATGTGGAAATAGCATTCATGTAATAGAAGGCTTTGAGCATCCCTTGAACATTGGGAATATGAGTAGATTCCAAGGGCCAAACGACTGCAACACATGTAAATGCTCGAAGAAGGGGCGGTGGCTAGCTAAAGAATGGAAAATACTCGCCCCTTGCACTGTGCTAGGTTACATTTTCAATTATTTATGCGTTTAATTAATTTTGCATAAAAATGTGAAAGACATTGTGAATTGCTACTTTCAAACATCGAACTTGATGCGAGCGAGAAATTTGTTTATGTTTTTTTATGTTTGCTAGAATGCAATAGTAAATGAGCGAACACGTATAAGAATCACATGGGGGGGGGGGGCAATTTTTTTTTAAAAAAATCAATATCCCAAACGTTGTTGTCAAGGTATCACTTCCACACTTTATTTCATTCAACACACTTTTTATTTATTCACAACTAACTAAATCTACATATAATGGTAACAATACATTTTTCTATTACACTTAGCAAAATTGATAACATTTTTTACTTCATTATAACTTATTCTGTCAATATACGATCAATATTAGTTGATCTCTCCATTACACTTAGCAAAATTAATTACATTTTATATTTATTTATAACTCATTTTGTGTATATGAAGTTTCAACTATTTTATTTTATTTTTACACATAGCAAACTTAACCACATTTGTTTTCTTTTGTACCTCAATTTATCAAGGTACGATCCTAAATTAAATTTGTTACAAAACAAAAACAACCATGTACAACTAAAACCACGACAAATATTGTGGAACGGAGGGAGTAACATTATTGCTGCATATTAAGGTGAGATGTTCTTCGTTACACAAGTTCCCGTCTATCATTATAAATATGCTTGCACTCAATTTGAAACACATTTTGCAAGGATAATCACATTATTTACTATATTTTTTTAACTATTCATGTCTCCACAGGTTAATTTATGCCACTTAGATGAACGATAGTTCATATATTGATATGGTTAGGATTCACTTCAGTGTTCTTAAATATCTTGACAGAGAGGTCTATGGTGTATAATCTAACAAATATCTTGATGGTGGGTTCTAAAGTATATGATTTTCTATGGTATGTGTAAGTATGTAGCCAATTCTAGAGATACCTACAATAATTTGTTCTTAAATAATTGGAGTTGCTTTGTTTACTGGTTTTTATTGTAGTCAAAGAATTATACTTTTTTTATTTTGCGTGCAAACAAGTGGGATTTACAGCCAAATCTGTCGTGATTAAGTGTAACTGCGATGAGGTGATTGAAAAAATTTAAATTTTGAATGTGAGATGGTCAGTGTTTACCATGATGTACAAAGACACATGACACACCTTAAATTAGTTGCATGCCATTAAGGTTCAGAAGATGGACACGGTAGACAAAATGAAATTGTGTTGGTCTAGCTACAGTCCAGGGGAGGTGTTAAGTGACTGTGTGTTGCAAGGTGCCATGCCGATGGGTTTGGCTCCTCTACAATTAGGTTATTACTGTACAAGTATATCAGTGTCAAAATCTGCTGTCTAGTTGCAATCCAATGGCTCTCCTATCCATCCTTCACACTCTTTGCAGCAATGGAGGATCTCAACGGCGATAGGCCTCACGACGGCAGCGCAAGGCATGTCGGTGCGCCAGCGCCAACAACTGGGATCAACTCAAAGTGCATGAACGCAGTGCTGAGCATGTTGAACTGCCTATCCTAGCCGCGTGACCCAGCTGGGAAAGACGTTACTCCTAGCCGCGTGCTTGCAGCTGCCAAATGCCAACCAGGAGAGACGTCGAACTCCTCTCAAGCTGCCTACTCACAGCCGCCGAGATATCCTCTAGCCGCCTCTGCACAGAATCGACTATGATTTTATCCTGTTTGGCTCCACGAGGTATTTTCTGTTCCCACATAGCCAGCGCAATAGTGAAAGAATCTCGTGCCCTTTAGAAACACAACACAATGAGAACGCATGAGACGATTGAAGACACCTGGGCCAAGGCATGTCAACATCGGCTGACCAGGAAAGAAGCAGAGTAGCGGAGAAAGAATATTTGAGAAAAGAGGAAGAGCGGTGTTTGCTGAAAGAGGAGGAGAGGAAGCCAGAGGAAGCAACAAAGAGGAGGAGGGAGAGTGAAAAGGATATGTTTTACTGAAGAAGTTGGAGGTTAAGTGCCTTATAGTAGCATACTAAGTTGTGGGATTTTTTTAAAAATTCATACAGGAAGAGCCTTACCAGTAGGCTTTTCATTGCAGTGTTTTCATGGATTGGATGACACTCTTCCTCTTGATTGGTTTATTTAGGTAAGTTCATGATCATACACATGAAAACTATGACATGGAAACATGGAGTTTTGCGGGTAACATGAATTACATCGGCTTTTCTTTTTTCCAACCTTTTGTTTGGAATAAATATTTAGTACAACCATTGTCGAGTACTGAGCAACAAATCAGCTCCAAAGCATTCATCCATTTTCCTTTCTTTGTATAACGGGTTCAGTCAGATAATGACATGCGATTAATATCTTGTTGTTTGGGAGGTTTCGCCTATATGAAAATTAATGTTTTTGTTGACAATGAAGATTAGAATTTTGTACGCATGCTCTATAGTAAGTTACCATATTCAGATTAGTTGTCGAACTAACAAGAGTATGACCTGCTCAAATATCGTGATGGTTCCGTGAGTCTATTTTAGATGCCATTTTAGTTTGATGTCTTTTTATTGATTTTTCTTTATGATAATAATTGAGAAATAGAGAAGCATTGGTGTATCATATATTACCATAGTACATATTTTTATTATATTTAGTCATTTCCTTTTTCGTAGACATCCTCTATGTTGCTTAACAATATATTTTTGATCTGGACTTAATTTGGACATGCAAAGTGGGGACTGGCATGTCTAACCAAACTAATTTGACTATTGGAAGTTTTGATTTGGATATTTGTCTCTTCCTCGAGACTTATAATACAAATTACCTAGGAATACATTCATCAAGCTTGGCAAAAACTAAGGGGGCTTATAATATGACTACAGAAAAAGCTAATAAGTGCTCACATAAATTTGCTAACCTTTAAATTTATTTGCATCTCCTTCATTTGTCCATGCCGTGTAGTTTTTCCTCCACATGAACATTATTATTGGTAATTGAACATGTAAGATGAAAAACTATGTAAATATTAGACAACTACTACCTATGTACCAAAATATAAGACGATTTGCGGGCTAAACTAGCCTTAAAAACGTCTTTGATACAGATGGAGTATTTTCGTAACCATTTGTTGACAACGGAGGTGTGCGTTGCACATGCAAACTTACTAGTATTCTACGAAATGTCATTTTATATACACGAGAATTTACACATTTAGTCATTTTATCTTGCTTTGATATGAACATAGTTTGAATGAAACTGGTCGATCACACAAATAAAGGTGAGGTAAATCGAATGCGGATCACCAAATCGCCCCTAAGTATCAAGATCAGACAGTTGAACTATACATTTTGCCATCCAATGACAGTCAACAAATTTTTTGGACCAACTCGGGCGTATGAAATCCACAAATGGGAACCAAATCTAGGGGAGGTTTGCAGGCGTCCGGACCTCCGCCACGTCAGATTCCGACGTGCCCCGCCCACCAAAATACCACACCCAGAGCCCTTTCTCCCTCACTCTATCTCTCCACTTGTGCTCCGTATCCGCACCTTCAGAGACCGATGCCGCACTGTGACACACCCGCCTTGGACTGTGCCATCATTCCACCTCGAAACAGACCGTAGCCCAGACATGCTTCGCCCCCTGCCGATGTCGTACATGGCAGACACCACTCGCGACAAGTGTTCGGACAAATGCCATTGCTGCATTTTGACATTATTGTTGTTTATTCTGGAGCAAACATGATGACAATGTACTCTGACGAAGGAGGATGAATTGTTCTATGAGGCGTGATTGGCCATATCGATACACTACTGTATTAAGATAGTTTCACACACGTCCTAAGATGTCTGTTTTTTTGAGACAGTCAGACAGTGTCTGTTGGACTCACACGTCCCCTAAAAAAAGTTGGACTCACACGCTCCCGTTTGACTTGCCGAGATGTACACGCTCATGTGTCAATTTGTAATACCATCTACTGTATCTTTGATCAAAATTAAAATTATGTTGTGAATCAATCTATTGTTGGATGGTTAGGAGGATAGTGGTATCCCTAACGCATTAGGGTTTAAGTCCTGGTGCCAGCATTTATTCTGAATTTATTTTAGAATTTCCGGCGATGCGCGTTCAGTGGGAGGAGACGTTCTCGTCAACTACGAAGCGCTTACGTGACTTTGTAAAGTCTCAAGATGATATGCTGGCTCAGTCTCTCGGAGGTGCTCATAGGAGTAGGGGATGAGTGTATGCGCGTTTATATGAGTGCTTGAGTCTGTACTGTGTTAATTTTTTTTAAAAAATATGTTTACACGCATTTAACCACCGCAGCCCGCATTTCCTTTTTCCCCGTCGACATCCACAGTTTGTGTGGACTCAACAAGCACCATTTTTATGTTCTTGACTCGTACCCAAAGTCAATGGTTCAAGGTCGGGATAAAAACCTGTCCGGCCGGCAACCATCGCCCGCAAAAATAAATAAACGAATTCCGAAGCGAAAGCAATCTATAAAGCGCGCAGATGTAAAAGGGACAGCGCCCCGCACCCACGGCACTTCCCAGCCCTGCTCTCCCCTCCCCCTCCCCTCCCCACTCTCTCCCCCAAATCGGAGAGCGGAGGAACCCACAGACCCATCCATCCATCCGGAAAGTCGAGCGAGATGGGCGCCGCGAGCAGCAGCTGCGCCGCCGGCCCGTCGTCTTCGTCGCCGCCGCCGCGTCGCCGGCCGCGGATCGGCCTCGGCGGGTGCTTCGGGGCCGGATCCTCCGCGCGCGACGGCGGGGGCCTCGCCGCCGCCGCCGCCGCGGCCGCCTCCTCCTCGCGCGCCCTCCAGGTAGTCGCTCCTGGCCTTCTAGCGCCGCGCCGTCGCTTGGCTTGAGGTACCGGGGACGGGGAACAAGGTTCGGTCGCCTGGTGTCGAGGGATTTGTCGGTGGTTACTGTTCCTGGGTCGTGGGATTGGGGATGGTGATTCTGGCGGCGTAGCTTTGGTTAGGAGAAGCCATGGACTTGCGTCCGGAGCTTTTAATCACCATTTCCTTCGTACCGCTGCTTGCTCAATCATGATGAGTAGTAGTATGGGCTATGGACGAGGGTTGACTAGCTGAATGAACATTTATGTCCCTTCCTTACACATCCGTGCCATGCAAACATGATTACCTGCCTCTGGATTTACTAGCCTTAGCTATATTTTCAACCCTCATAATGGACATGAGTGGAGAGCTCGCAGAATCTGTCATTCCACACTAATAGTATCGGGTCTCTTGAGTGACAAGCTGAGCTAAATCTGTGAAATTGCAACATTTCTGTATGTTGAAGTGCCAGTGGGGTTTCATGCTTTCAGTGGATAAGGTTGCTCTGTTTTCCTTCTGTTTTGTTATCTATGTTGTTGACTGATGTCAGGAAGGTGTATTGTGCAGGCAGCAACTCGGCAAGCAGAGCGAGCAGCGGCTGGGCTAGATTTCCAGCCTTCCCTGTCTGCTAAGGATCTTCGCCACACCAGCGAGCCAGACCCAAGAGTGCATCCGTCTTCAAGCACCATAAGTCACCGCCTCCGGTTCAACCACCTGGACTGTCACGAGAACAAGGAGCATGCCCTGCGAATTAAAGATGCTGAAACGAGTGGTCTGGCGAGTTCATCAGGAAAGGATGCCGTGATTAGGGGAAATCTCAGTAATGAAGCTGGCAATGATGAGAGAACATCTGGGGAAGGGGTTAGTCCTATGGCACAAGAGCTTGTAGAACCTGCACCTGATAATGTCCATATTGACGCAGTTTTCATTACAGAAGTTAGTGGCTCCTTGTCCCAGTCTGATTTCCACTCCTCGCTGATGACATCTGAAAGGATCATGCCTGGCTTGGAAGACGGCGAGACAGCTCTCCGCAGGACTTCATCCAGAGATGTTTTGTCAAGTGAAAGATCAGATGTTTCTCAATCCAGCTTGACATCTGTGTTGCCTGCTACTTCAAGCGCATCATCCATCGTTGGTGAATCAATTCCAGATGCAACTGCTAGCAGAGAAGATGTTCCAACCATATTCAGTGTGTCTCATGGTCAGATTGGTGGCAGTACAGTGCATGAAGACATGGTTAGCATTTTCTCAAATGATGGCCCAGAACACCCCCGAGATTCCAGCAATGGTGAAACAAGAAGAAATCATAGAAGAGTCCTATGGGATTCATTTTCAAGACGTGGTTCTAGAGGTTATCTAGATTCAGACACTGATGATCTGGGATTTTACAGTAGATGGCTAGACCTTGGTGATGATCTTTTTGGTGATGAGGTTGAGGAGGCACGATACTTTCATCGTAGACGCCATGGTTCAATCAGAGTAAACCAGTATTCAAGATCTCGGGTAATTGCTCTGGCCTATGACAGCTATGCCTACTCTTTCATATGTTGCGATTCCATATTTAGGAAATGTTATTGGTGTCACCATGTCCAGATTAAGTTAATTGTTGATGTTGGTTTGCACCATTATCTGAAGATTCTGAACAAAAACATGTACCTTTAATCATCATATATTTTTGTCTCTATTTGCTTTCAGCATATTCAGAATTCCGTGAACTGAACCTACTTTATGTGCTGCATATGCTGTTTCATTTCTGCACTTCTTTTATGCTTATGCTAGATATTATTGTTTTCTACTCCTTCATCATTTGCTGCTTGATCCCATGCACAATGTGTCCTGAAGATGGTGCTATTGTTTTGTTACAGATTAGGGAGCACCGTCGTGCTATTTTTGATAGTGGGAACGGACAAAGTACTGCTGCTTGTCCTTTGGGGATCCACCAAATTGGCAGATGCACCTGTGATGCATTCTTGGTCGCTGAAGAATCTAGTGCTCGCGCAAGTATATCAAGAATTGTCATGTTAACGGAGGCATTATTTGAGGTTTGCTCTTTTCCTTCATTTTTTAAATATGTTTATTTCAAGTGTTGAGAACTATTTAGCATTCAGTATGTTGAATTTGTGTTCCTCAGGTTTGATTCATTGGATTGTCATCATCATTCTAGTTGTGTTTAGAAGAACTAAGAGACACAACTGCATATATGTTATATATATAGTACGAAGAATTTTGACAATACTGCTCTGCTGCTTTACTTCTGAATTTTGGAAAATGTATGTGATTGCCATGTGCAGCTGTTACTCCAGTTACAGACTTCAGTACAGCAACTTGATAATTTTACTCAGATTCATATTGAAATTTGAAGTCACTGCATTAGACGGGAACTTCAACTATTTCCTCTTTTGCCTAAAGGTCGCGTCAACCTGCTTGAATTAGTAAATCACCAGACAACAACAAAATAAAATTGGCCGCGTAAGTTGCAGAACGAAGTCAGTATTCCAGGGATTGTTTTGTGGCTATGTCTGTATGATGGTTAATTAATTTATGGGGCCAAAGCACCACCAGAAAATTAGAAATGGGAAGTTTGATAGTTCACTTTATAGAGGGATGTAAATTGTAATTAACGTTAATTTGCACCCATTGACTGAACTAGGAGTGGAATGTTTAAAGGATGATTACTTCAATTTCACTGATCCTTTGCTGTTTTTGTGTGAGATTTCTTTCCTAGTTACTTAGTATGCTTATGTGCACAAATTTTTTCCAGGTATTGGATGAGATTCACCGGCAACCCTCATCACTTTCACTTTCCATGGCCTCTGCTCAAGCTCCAGAGGCTGTGGTTAATTCATTACCATGTAAGAGCTACAAAAAGCTTGAGACAGCCCAATGCAGTGCTGATATGGAACAGTGAGCTTCTTGTCATTTTAATCTATCTAATTTTCCTAAGGAAGCAGTTTTACTAATTCTGATATTGGTATGTTTCTGATAATTGCTTCAAATAAACCTCCCAACGGTTTTATCTTACACCTATTATAATCCAGCCAGAAACCATATTATGAGACACTGAATAATAATCTATACAATTTTAATTGCTAACTATAGGCATTGTTGACATCTTAGAGAGCTACGAAGGAAGCATGTTTTGGTTAATACTGTCTTCCATGACATAATATCTATCACAATGAGCTAGGTGTTAAAATCACCATGTCAAGTTGAATTTACTAGACACAGTTTGCACTTTGCGGACTTTGCATGTTTTGCTGCTAGCGCCTGGATACAGGGGATAACAGTGTTGTGATAACTGATGAGTATAAGTTTGTGTGCAGCATCTAGAGACCCTGAATCGTGTGGATGATCGCCGTTTGACACCCTTCTTCTTTTGGTCTTCACAAATCTGTTATGTCTAGCACCCACGAGTTGAGAATGATTATATTGTACATGTCAGATATTGAATTTATTGTGCACTTGAAGCTCGATTTTGTGAGGCCTGGATTCTCTAGCTAAAAATAAGGACATCTCTCCATAAAGCTATCATAAGTCCCATGTCAGAAATCTTGAAATATAGTTTGGAATTGCAAGTTAACGCTTGGATCTCTTCTTTTTCCTGGTTGATTCTTTTCATTCAGAGTGGTCCTGGGAGATGCTGAAATGTTAACACTGTGCTTGTCACTTTCTTCAGGTGCCATATCTGCTTAACTGAATATGAGGATGGAGATCAGATAAGAAGTCTCCCATGCAAACATGAGTTTCACCTGCAGTGTGTCGACAAGTGGCTTAAAGAAATACACAGGTAAGAAAAAAAAAGGCCCCTCCTGTTGCAAAAAGACAATTTTACATCACCGATAATGCGGGCCTGTTTAGCTAGCTATCTCCTGCTAAGGTTTTGTCGATGCAATGCTGCAGGGTGTGCCCGTTGTGTCGTGGGGACGTCTGCGAAGGTGTTGCCTCTTGAAGACCTTGGGCACCGGCTCACCCCCTCAAGGCGCCTCTTGAAGATGGTAGGGCCGGCACATCTCTTGCAGCCATGGACGAAGCTGTTTGGTTGGTCTGGAGAGGGCTGGTTACCCATTGCTGAAGCATGCGATTTCATGCATTGATTCGACATGTCAAGTTCCCAGAATATAACAATGACCTGTACATATCTTTTGTAGCCTTATCCCATGTATGACATCATGTACATATGTGCGAAAATTTGATCCGATTCCACCATATTCGAGATCTATATGTATCCCCCATGTGACAATGATGAATCCAAGTCAATCTCTCCATCAGGAGGAGACATATTTTTAATGTAGTATGAATTGTGCCTTCACTACATTATAGCCACATCGAATGGTGATAAATTCGCATGGTCCTGAAACTCATAGAGTGCTCATGTTAGTCTGAATCTGCATTTGCATTGTCCTGAAACTCATGCAGAGTGCCAATGTCAAAATTGGAATCTGTAGAATTTTAAGTTTGAATTTGAATTGGTAGGGGCCGCGCGAACGCGTACCCCCTCTACCATAAATTATGACGTCCACTCTCCCAACAAGGGGAGATGGTAGGCCAACGCACTCGCTAAGTGCAATGCGAGCCAATGATCTAGGCCACGGCCCTTCTTGATCAGCCGTCGACCCCGTCCAGGTAAGTAAGTTTCAACATTGCCGCGTGGGCTGCATATGTAGCCGCCCCTCCAGGCCCAAGGCTACTCGGTTGCCGATGTGGTACTAAACTACCGCGGGCTCTAGGTTGTTCGTTCAGAACATAGTGGATACTAGGGATCAAGTCCTAACAAAACTAACTCGATTACCTGATGAATCTCATCCAACTCCTCACTGACCAACGAGCCTATGAAGGAATTACTCACTTTCGGTGGGGAGCATCATGGAATTGGCAATGGAGAAGGGTTGGTGATGACGAAGACCGAAGATCCCCCTCTCCGGAACCCCAAACGGGCTCCAGATCTGGTCTCCCGCGTGAATCGTGATAATTCTTTCTCCCTGATTCTTCCTCCAAATTTAGGTATTTAAGGAGTTAGAGTCAGGGTCTGTGGGGCCACCAGGTGGGCACAACCCTCCTGGGCGCGCCTGGAGAGGGGGGGGGGGGCGCCCTGATGGGTTGTGCTCACCGACAGCCCCTCCTCCAGTGGTTGTTCGCTCCAGTATTTTTCTTTTATTGTAAAAATAAATCTCAAAAAGTTTCGTTCCATTCCAAGAACTTCTATTTCTGCACAAAAAACAACACCATGATAGTTTTGCTGAAAACAGCGGCAGTCCGGGTTAGTTTCATTCAAATCATGCAAATTAGAGTCCAAAACAAGAGCAAAAGTGTTAGGAAAAGTAGATACGACGGAGATGTATCAGTGGTGGGCCCCATGGTCTCCCCTCTGGTGCTTCCTTGGCTCCCAAGTTGTCTTATGGTCCAAAAAAAATCAAAAAGTTTTGCTGCGTTTGGACTCCGTTTGGTAATGGGTATTTTGCGAAGTAAAACAAGCAAAAAACAACAACTGGCACTTGGCACTATGTTAATAGTTAGTCCAAAAAAATGATATAGAATTGCTATAAAATGAATATAAAACATCTAACAATGATAATATAACAACATGGAACAATAAAAAAATTATAGATACGTTGGACTTGTATCACCAGCCGCGGCAAACGGATCTGGGCAGGGAGAAGCCCAGATCCGCCGCCACCGGTGACCACGGCCGGCCGCCACGCTGCCCTCGCAGCCGTGGTGGCGTAGCCCCGCCAAGATCACCTGGGGCCGCCGCCCCAACATCCAGATTCCGCGCACCAGATCCGTCGTCGCCTCGCGCAGCAGCAGCCCCTGGACGCCGCTGACGGAGCCCAGCCTCTGCAGCAGCCACAACGCGCCATCGCATCACCTAGCCCGACTGGTTCAAGCCGTCCCGCCGTAGCCGCCACGGATCCACCGAGATGCCATCCCGCTAGACCTGTCACGCCAGATCTGCGTGCTCGCCTCTCAAGGAGATGCCTGCCGCCACCCCCTGGAGCCTGTCCGGGCTTCGCCGGGGGGTCTTTAGGTGGCGGCGAGGTGAGGGGGAGGACGAGGGTGTGAACTGTGAAGGTGTCGGTGCCGGTGGAGTTACCCCGTGTTGCCTCAGAGGGGCGAAGCGGGTGTGGGAAGGTGCATTGGATTGAAAAGCACATCACACCGTCTTCCAACATGATTGTGACTACTGGTTGGGGCGCACCCCCTACCTGGTGCGCCACTTGAGAGGAAGTTGGGGGGTTGCTAGGTGGGATGCACTCCTTTCACTTTTCTATTTGTACTATGTATCGTTATTGCCTGTACTATGTAATGTTACTGCCTGAGTAGTCCCAGGGTAGGACACGTTCAACTAGCAGTTGTTTTTTTTCCTGCTTCCCGACATGTGTAGGATAACTTACAAACTGAACTCATTAGTACACTACATTTGTGTGAGCAGGTTATGAACAACACATTAAGTGTAAGATCTGATTAAAGAACTACATGCAATCCAGATCACACTTCATTCAGAAAGTCATATGGAGATGCTGTTGGGGATGCCCTTGGCGGTGATCCCGGCGGCCATGCCCTTGTCGTCCGACGTGTTGGGGTACAACAGTGTGTAGGGGAAGTTGGCCAGGCCGATCCGGTTCTTGAGCAAGGGGTCGCAGTTCCTGCCCACCACCTCGCTCTCAATCCGCACCAGCTTCTCGCCGAACCGGCCGAACGCCCGCACCACCTCCGCGTCGGACGTCCACGCCGGCGTGTCCCGCTGCCCGAGGTATATCTCGTCGGACGAGTGCTTGGACAGGATCTCCAGCAGCGAGATGCCCAGCAGAGTCTACAGTTGGCTGGTGATGGTGCGGATGAAGAAGCGCTCCGGCTTGCGCTCCAGCTACGCGTACTCCTCCGACCCCGGCTCCGGCATGGCCTGACGGCTCACCGTCGGCCGGTTCGGGACGTAGCCCGCGTACGAGTACTGCCCGAAGTTGACGGCGGCGTGGAGCGCCGACGCGATCCACACGATGGTGGTGCAGGCCTTGGTGAGCTCTGCCACGGTCTGCATCGCCGGCCACCAAGCGGCGTCCTTGAGGTCGCCGTGCCCGACCTCGCGCACCTCCTTCCACCACGCCTGCAGCTCCTCGTCGCCCTAGACGGCCTCGTCGTCCTTGTAGTAGATGGCGCAGTAGTCTGTGACCCACTCCTCGATGGCCTGCCAGATGGCCAGGCCGTCCGTGGCGTAGGGTAACCGGATCCGGCTATGCGCCATACTTCAGTGCCGCCCACTTTAAATATAGATCCACCGCCCTGGTGGCGGGGAACGAGGCAAAAGAAGTTTCTCCATAGTTCGAAGTGAGCCTTGCAGTCTAAATATAATTCGCAAAGGGCGACAAAACCAGAAATGTGCAGAATGGAACCTGGTGTGAGGTTGTGCAGCTGGATCCCATAATATCACGGTAGATCCCTGAGGAAAGGGTGGATCGGGAATCCTACGCCCCTCAGAAGGAACGAGATGAAGCATACCCTTTCCCCTTGGCCGGGGTTGGGGAAATTCTCCACCAATGCACCATCACCCATAGAAGTTAATCCCGCCCGTACGGAGACTAGATCCGCGGGAGGAAGATATCCTTGCGTCTGGAGACGATTGAGCTGAAGGTGGGATACAGAGTAACTTTGCCATTCCCCTTCTTGAGGGCCATGAGGACGCCAGGAGGAACCAGGGGCACTAGCCATGGTTTGAGTTTTTTTTGTGGTTTGCTCTGTGGTTCTTGGGGTGATGTAGGATGGCGTTTGGGGATCTAGCATAGTTATTTAAGCGTCGTCCATGCCTATTAAAAGGGTTAAAATATAAAGGTAACGGACCATTCGCATTCGCTCAGACGCGTGGAAATCGAGGCGACGACTGGAAGGTGTCATAAGGACTGGACACAGAAATCGATGTCGGGCTATCATCCATCCGGATTATGTTGAAGAACCCGCCTTGCAAAGCCGAAGACTCAAGTCCGCATACTCTATCGGAAGTCCTGGATTTAGGAGTCCCCAAGTGTCTGGCCCAGGAGTACAGGTCGGGCTAAGTAGGCTGTGAAGATCGAGCAAGAGATCATCCACATATAATATTAGAAATGCTAGAGAGCTCCCACTCACTTTCTTGTAAATACAAGTTTCTCCAAAAGTCTGTATAAAACCATATGCTTTGATCACATTATCAAAGCGTATATTCCAACTCCGAGAGGTTTGCAGCAGTCCATAAATGGATCACTGGAGCTTACACACTTTGTTAGCACCTTTTGGATCGACAAAACCTTTTGGTGCGGACAGTACTCTGGATGACCTACGGGGTTCGGTAGTAACTTGATCTGAAGTTTCATGATCATCATCATTAGCTTCCTCACTAATTGGTGTAGGAATCACTAGAACTGATTTCTATGATGAACTACTTTCCAATTTGAGAGAAGGTACAATTACCTCATCAAGTTCTACTTTCCTCCCACTCACTTCTTTCGAGAGAAACTCCTTCTTTAGAAAGGATCCATTCTTAGCAACGAATATCTTGCCTTCGGATCTGTGATAGAAGTTGTACCCAACAGCTTCCTTTAGGTATCCTATGAAGACGCACTTCTCCGATTTGGGTTCGAGCTTATCAGGTTGAAGCTTTTTCACATAAGCATCGCAGCCCCAAACTTTAAGAAACGACAACTTGGGTTTCTTGCCAAACCATAATTCATATGGTGTCGTCTCAACAGATTTCGATGGTGCCCTATTTAACGTGAATGCGGCCGTCTCTAAAGCATAACACCAAAACGATAGCGGTAAATCAGTAAGAGACATCATAGATCGCACTATATCCAATAAAGTACAGTTACGATGTTCGTACACACTATTACGCTGTGGTATTTCAGGTGGCGTGAGTTGTGAAACTATTCCACATTGTTTCAAATGAAGACCAAACTCGAAACTCAAATATTCGCCTCCACGATTAGACCGTAGAAACTTTATTTTCTTGTTACGATGATTTTCTACTTCACTCTGAAATTCTTTGAACTTTTCAAACGTTTCAGACTTATGTTTCATTAAGTAGATATACCCATATCTGCTCAAATCATCTGTGAAGGTCAGAAAATAACAATACCCGCCACGAGCCTCAACGCTCATCGGACTGCATACATCGGTATGTATTATTTCCAATAAGTCAGTAGCTCGTTCCATTGTTCCGGAGAACGGAGTTTTAGTCATCTTGCCCATGAGACATGGTTCGCAAGAACCAAGTGATTCATAATCAAGTGATTTCAAAAGCCCATCATCATGGAGTTTCTTCACGCGCTTTACACCAATATGACCTAAACGGAAGTGCCACAAATAATTTGCACTATCATTATCAACTTTGCATCTTTTGGCTTCAATATTATGAACATGTGTATCACCACGATCGAGATTCAACAAAAATAGACCACTCAACAAGGGTGCATGACCGTAAAAGATATTACTGATATAAATAGAACAACCATTATTCTCTGATTTAAATAAATAACCGTCTCGCATCAAACAAGATCCAGATATAATATTCATGCTCAACACTGGCACCAAATAACAATTATTTAGGTCTAAAACTAACCCCGAAGGTAGATGTAGAGGTAGCGTGCCGACGGCGATCACATCGACCTTGGAACCATTTCCGACGCGTATCGTCACCTCGTCCTTAGCCAATCTTCGTTTAATCCGTAGCCCCTGTTTTGAGTTGCAAATATGAGCAACATAACCAGTATCAAATACCAAGGCGCTACTACGAGCATTAGTAAGGTGCACATCAATAACATGTATATCAAATGTACCTTTCACTTTGCTATCCTTCTTATCCGCCAAAAACTTGGGGCGGTTCCGCTTCCAGTGACCAGTCTCTTTGCAGTAGAATCACTCAGTTGCAGGCTTAGGTCCAGACTTGGGCTTCTTCCCTTGAGCAGCAACTTGCTTGCCGTTCTTCTTGAAGTTTCCCTACTTCCCTTTGCCCGTTTTCTTGAAACTAGTGGTCTTGTTAACCATCAACACTTGATGCTCCTTCTGTATTTCTACCTCCGCGGCCCTTAGCGTTGCGAAGATCTCGGGAACCATTTTCGTCATCCCTTGCATATTATAGTTCATCACGAAGCCTTTATAGCTTGGTGGCAGTGATTGAAGAACTCTGTCAATGACACTATCATTAGGAAGATTAACTCCCAGCTGAGTCAAGTGGTTACGGTACCCAGACATTTTGAGTATACGTTCACGGACATAACTATTATCCTCCATCTTGCAGCTATAGAACTTGTTGGAGACTTCATATCTCTCAACTCGGGCATTTGCTTGAAATATTAACTTCAACTCTTGGAACATCTCATATGCTCCCACTACAAAAAAAATACACTTCCGTGATGATACATGTTTGTCACGGTAGGTCGCGTTTTTTGTCATGCATGTACATCCATGACAAATTTATGACAGAATCAAGATAGTCATACCTGTGCTGTCGTAGAAGTGTTCCATGACATTACCGAAATTATCATCACGGAAGTGTCCACTTCCATGACGATAAATCGCGCGTCACAGAACTGCTTTCGTCAAGGGTGACCGACACGTGGCATCCACCGTAACGAAACACCGTTAAGCTATCGGGTCGGGTTTTGGATCCGATAACCCGTTAACAGCCCCGACCAATGGGGATTTTCCACGTGTAAAATCATCATTGGCTGGAGGAAACACGTGTCGGCTCACCGTTGGGACAGATGTCATCCGCTCATTGGACCGAAGGCGCCTATGATACGGCGACACGTGGCACGGCCCAACAGAGGCCCATTCCTGTGAAAAGGCCGGCCCGTTTGACTTGGTCAAAAGGTGGCGGGCCGGCCCACGGAAAGCCTGTTAACGGCCTGTTCGCATATAGCCCATTTACAGCCCGCTAACCCAGGGCCCGTTACGCCCTATCCGAATTAGGCCCAGTAGCGTCATCTGGGCCGTCCAATATGATTCAGCCCGTTTTAACTTCCGGCCCATGTGTGGCCCATGACTTCTTTCGGCCCATATGAGGACCTTTGTAACTCTTGGCCCATTAACGGCCCGTTGTGAAACTGGCCCGTAATGAATAGTGTATCACTTTATACCCATTAACGGCCCATTATTCCATTGGGCCGTTTCCAGCCCAAGTTATCTTTCGGCCTTCTCAGGGCCCATTGATTCTTGGGCTCATTTGCAGCATTCGGTTACATACGGCCCGTTACTGTCATTTTCTGCTTGTGGGCCAAATTCAGCCCGTCGTTACAGTCGGCCCGTTTGCGGACCGTTAATATGTTGGGCTATTTTCATGTAGAAAAACCCGTCGGGTTGTTTTCATAGAGTTATCAAATACGGCCTATTAACGGCCCGTTATGGTCCATGAATAGTACGGCCCATGATTGGCGAAATGATGATACGCCCCGTAGAAGGCCCATGGATCCTACGGCCCGTATGAGGCCCATGGATAGTACGGCCCGTAGAAGGCCCATGGACCCTACGACCCGTAGAAGGCCCATGACCCTAAGGCCCGTATAGAAGGCCGATGGATCCTACAGGCCCGTATAGAAGGCCAATGGTCCTACGGCCGAACGAAGGCCCATGGATCATACGGCCCGCAGGAGGCCCATGGTTACAACAGTCCGTGTGTTGCCATGATTATTTTGGCCTAGTTACCAAAAATAGGCTATTGCGGCCACTAGAAAAACACAGAAAAAGAACTGTAGTGACTACAAGCAAACAACTAAACAAGACAATAAGGAAATAAATAAGCAAGCAATTAAGGCTAGCCTATTACCGCTATTACACATATTACATCCACTGGGCATCAAAGTTCGCCACCAGTGCAAATATAGGGAACAAAGCAGCACATTACATACACTGGCCGTCAAAATTGGCCACCAGTGCAAATAAACGCGGCAGCAAAACAAGAGCATAACTGAAACAACTTCAGAAGAGCTCAAGAAACGTTATCATGGGGTATCCACCATGCTGGCAATACGCTTAGCAAGCTGATTAGCTTTGTCCTGTTTGGCGCTAAAATCCTCCAACGCTTGCTGTTGCACCAGAAAGTATGCATCTGAATGCTCCAGGGACTTCCGCAGTCCTTCCGCTTCTTGTCGCAGCACAGCTGATCGATGTCTTTCAGCTTGTAGTTGAGACTCAAGAAACCGAACTGATTCAGACAGTGAGTTTGAATAGCTTGTGCAAGCGGTAGTGGCCAGTAACTCGAACACTAAACCAAGACAGGACTTTGGGGTTGTCTCGCTGTCTTCAAGATAGTCTTCCTTAGCTGTTTTATCAGCTTTGTTGGAGACCAACAAGGATGTGTCACTATCCTGAACCTTATCTGCATTACTTCCTTTACCATTGCTTAATAAGGCACTCTTCCCCAATATTCTGTCAGCATTCTAAAAGAAGAAACAAGCAGACACATAACAAGTTTAGCATGTACTAGTATATGAAACTCATTTCGGTGAACCAGTTCATTAGTAAGGTGGACAGGATTAAACTACCAAGTCTTCTATTGCCAAGTACTAGTACATAATAAAAGCATCAAACAAACATATATCTATGTCCTATGGTCACTGCATTGTCTTGCCAAATCAAAATAGAGACACGGTTCAAATCATATCAGTTCAAGACAAAGCAGCAGTGAAAGAATACAAAGCGTGGGAAACTACACGGCACAACAAGATTTCAGATGGGTACCACGGGTCTACATGTACAACAACACTATTGGCTCTGTTGTGATGCTAGTAATGTGCACGATATGAAAGCCAACTGTATACACAATTGAAATTGAAATCAACAGAGCTATTGATAAGAGCAAACCTGTTAAAGAAACATGCGTGAACATACCTGCTGTGCCATTGGAGTTTCGATTGGATCCTTCAATTTAAAAATAAGTTTGTATGAGTAAATACAGTGATACAAGAGCAAAGCAATCATAGTTAAAAAAGGCGCGCCTAAGCAAGCGCTTAAGCGCGCCTAGGCTCTAGGCGTTGGCAAAACGCATTGCGCATAACTACGCATAATCTGTGCATAACTATGCATAAGCATGCGCTTTGGTTAGTAAAGCGCAAGGCGGTGGCAAAACACACAATTAACGCCTAGCGCTTTTTTGAACTATGATAGCAATGGAATCTTAAATTAGAACAGTTGTTCTTCAGGTTTAGGCACTTGTTCTACATGAACAGAGTACAGTAAGACGCAAGAATAAAATACTTAAAAATAGAAAATGAGCTCATAGACCTTACCACATTCTTGGTTCGGGACCAGTACATAACAAGGCGTTCCCAGTCATCGTCCAGTAAATGTGTCTCAGAAGAACGTAAGGGAATTTGATGAGTTTCTTTGCTGGTGAAGTACGTTTTCTTCAGGTATTTCCGATACTGCCACCAAGCATTCTTGAAGATAGCAGAGGTATTAGCACAGGTTACCTCATCCTGAGTTTCCAAATCGGTCCTTCTCTATAGGGAAAAATGGGAAAATTTGCTGTATTATAACCATCATGGAGGTAGGATGTATGGGACGAAGCAAAGTAATTGCCATGAATAACATTACTTACACATAACTCCTGGACAAACACCTGCAACTGGCATTTTCCTTCATCTTCAGTATAATATTTCCAAGATGGGAAGATACGCATATACGATTTAACAACATCAAATGCAATAGATGCTAAACTACGACTGGATGGTTGTGCTTCTTCCACAGGAATAGGCGTACTAACTGGTGGAGTTGGGGTTCGCCGTGATAGTACTGGCCCTTTGGGCACTAGAGCTGCCTTACTAACTGCTGTTGTTTGAGAGCTCTGTGGTGGAGATGGTGTCGTGTCAACAGGAACTGGGTTACTATCGGCTGGGGTTGGGGTTAGATTGGGTGAAGCTGGTTCTATGTCCATTGCAGTAGGGGTACAATCTGCGAGAGTTTGGGTTATGTGTGGTAGGGCTGGTTCTTGTGCATGTACAACCGGGGTGCTATCTCCACCAAGAGGTAGCACTGTTTTATTTGAAGACCATGTTTTTATTCCGCTAGATACTGCCATCACCCGCTCCAATTCAAATGACTGATAAACAGGAAACATAGTTGAATGTACAGACATTGTATGAGAGACAGATGCAATAGATAGTGTGGAAAAAAGAGGGCATGAAATAGTTGACATGTATATTGTTTAACTAAAATGGATAGCATGACATAATTTCACATATATGATGTCTACCTAAACTGGATAGCATAGCATAACATAATTCAAAGATATGATGAATAACTAAACAGGATCGCATGACATAATTCACCTACACGTTATCTAAGTAATCAGGATCGCATCATTTAATTCACATATGTGATTTATATGCTAAACAGAGGGCATTCGATATGATGTCTGAACTAAGAACATGGTGTTGAATATTGTGTATATGATGTCTAAACTATGCAATGCAAGACACCGTATGCATGCTATGAGCAGTATAACCGTGCCAAGTTAGAGTATACACCTCAGTGGGGGAATAGGACTGGTCATCTGTCTCTGAATCCATCTCCGAGGAGCTATCGGGACCCAACAAGAGATCTGCTTCGACAGGTAGCACTGTCTGCTCTGAAGGCCTTGTTTTCACTCCAGATTTTTCCATCTCCCACCTAAATGGCTGATTCACAGGAAGAGTAGTTTAATGTACAAACATTGTCGACAAATGGAAATGTAATGAAGAAAAGGATGGACAAGATATCATTCAAATATATGATGCCTGATTAAATAGGATGGCATTGCATATTTCACATATATTATGCCTGGCTAAAAGACATGAGACTGCATAATTCCCATATATGATATAGAAACTAAACAGGTGGCATTACAGAACATGTCTAAACTAAGCAGATGACATATATGATGTCAAAAATAGGCACTGCAAGGTAACATATGCATGATATGACTAACATCATCATGCCAAGGTAGAGCAAACACCTTGGGAGGTAAATAGGAGTGGTCAACGGCGTCTGAATACGCCTCAGAACAGATATCTTCCTCTGGATTACAATCTGGAGAGGGGTGGGGAGGGTTTTCCATTGAACCCACCATGGAGCGATGTCTGCATGACATTGTATTGCCGCGCAAAACTCTTCTCTTTTTCTCTACATGTTCAGCATGACTGTGTACAATATCTGACATGCATACGAAAAAATATGGTGAGATTATGTAAGGAGAGCATGCAGAAATTTAGAGTGATGGTAACAACTAGTGGATCGACGTTTTTCCGTTGAACCAAAATAGCCCTAATGGATCGACATGAATGTATAGTAATAACTGACGCAACAAGTGTACAACCTCTTTGCCGTAGCCGTGTCGACCTCAGCATCATTGGGTTGGTCGCTGAAGCAGTTGAGGCAGAGGTGGCTGTCGGAGGTGTGGAGGAAGATCTGAGGAATCTGTAGACGGCGTCCAGGGCACTGCTCTGTTGTGATGGATCGTTCTGTCGTTGGAGCAGCTCCGGTGAGCCGTAAGACGTCAAGTCTGAAGCAGCACAAGACAGACATCGTCAATCTTAAGTGGGATTCTAATAGCATCTCCAATAGATGATGAAAAATGGATGTAAAATTAACATCACCAAAAACCACCTGACTACAACAGATGAGGTAAAAACTGTTGACTCTGAACTTAACTGTCGAAACTGAAATTAACTATGGAATCTGAATGCTACTGTCGAAACTGAATGCAATGGTAGCAGAGAGAGACTTGACATGTAGTTTAGGGAGGGCCTGCAGTTCATCTTCAACCTGCACACCCCTGAGCCGCCTGCCACCACCGGTCGAACTGCCGGCCCCAGCGCCGCCTCGCCGCCCCGAAACAACTCGCTACCGCCGCCCCGGCCAGCCCTCTAGGCCCCCCGCCCCCCGCCCCCACCCTGAACCCTAAGATAGATAGTGGGGTACCTCTCCGGCGAGCCCCCGTCCCCGCTGCGGGTGGTTCTTCCTT